>NW_026848673.1:0-26108 GCF_030435595.1 Desarmillaria tabescens | reverse complement strand
CCAGTTGAAGCGAAACCGAGGGCCGATGCCCGACAACGCAAAAATTTCGTGTCCGGATGTGACCGAGCCAGGCGGGAAAGAGTCTCATCAAGAGTATAGCATCTGTCCAACGACTGTAATGTATTTAGTTCCCGGTGCAGACAGCGGTGGAGCGACACCCACCGGTTCGTAGATGTGCACGATGACCCAGGCTCCTTGATCCTCCTTTTCAACGGCCTGGACAAAACTGCGTACGCCAACTTCCCTCAGATGTCCGAACTTTCCTTGCCTTACCATCCCAAAGAAATCTCTTCGCTCGCGTTCGTTCTTCACCAATGGATCCACTTTCTCATCACCCCTGTCCGCCTTTTCTCTTTCCTCTTCCAAGTAGGTTTTCCCTCCAAGACTGCTCTTCTCCATGCGGGTCCTCAGCTCCGCCATCTCATTGGCCTGTCGTTGTCGTTCAAGGGTTTCGGCCTCGTTGCGGTCGCGGATGACACCCTTGACACCAGTACGCCCAGGACCCATCCCGATTGAATCCTGCTGAGGCTCCGGAGGTACCAAGGCATTGCTTGTATCTATCTCATCATCGTGCCATCCTTTGTCTGAAGACGGCGATGGGTTCGAATGGGTGATGAGGAACGCGAGGTTCCGTTGAAGAGCTCTCCAGATAGCACGAGGCTTTCGATGTCTGCGTACTACATGAATATCAGTCAGGAAAGAAGAGCTGAATGTGATATATGTCACCATCTTTTGCGTAGATGACTGCTGTTGCCAGACAATCGACGAGCACGTTCGTTATGGTGACCGTATGTAAGTGAAAAGGGGGTGATTGCTAATTGGGCACTTGAGTGCGGTCCGGAACTCCGAAGTGAGACCAGCCCAAGTGCCAGGTCATTCATGCATGGGGACAGCTTCCATGAATTCTGTCGGTAAATTATGTACATTCCTTTACGGGGACACACCGCCTTATCAAGACCCATCTTTTGGTCCGTGTACCATTGCTGTGTTTCCACACGGATGAGGTTGAAGGGCTGAGAATCCAGGTGTTGCAGGTAAATAGGATGTTCTGGGCTCGTTTTGGACTCGACTCCGACATCGTGCATTGCCAGGCAATACAGGCGTAAGGACAAAATCAAAGGATTCTCCATTTGTTCGTCTAGACAGTATCAGCTCGCTTGGAGTTATAGTGAACCGAATGTCAAGGCCCTCCGATGGGCACTAATAGCAGGAAGCCGGTGGACAGTTGTAAATAACCTCTGAAATAGGAATCCGATTTGACTGCTTGTAAACAAGATGTGTACATGTAGCGAGAGGTCCCCGCCCCTGGAAATGCAAAGCCAAACTGCTCAACGTTACAAGAGAACAGTCAGAAACGCTGAGATATGGATAACCCCATACATACACTGGGCACGAACATCGCCCGTATAGACGTCGGCACTCCATCAACGCTGATCAAGGAAACAACACCAAAACGTTCGGAGGCGTCCGATGTGTCTATCCACATCTTTCGTTACGGCGTACTTGGATGCCGAGCTATAATCCAGTGCGAATACTAACAGAGCTTTTTGGAGACCTCATGAGTCGAACAATTTCCATCTTATGGTCTTGTTAATTGGGAGATTGTACTGGTTCCCGATCTAAAAAAAATTCAGTCGCGCTCACCATTCTTATCAACTCATGAAACGCTCGCAACCACATCCACTGTGAGCGCTGTACCAACAACGAGAACGAGTCAAGGACAGGTTTGGCTTTTCGGATCAGCGATAATCATCTGGTCAACAATGAAAGAGCACCGCCGGATGTAGTTCAGGTCAGCTTATGGGCTACGGGAACACCGCCAGTCCAAAAACAGCGAATCACGGACAAGAGAATGAGACCGCCGAGATCGCATTTGGGTCTACGGATAAGAGGTAATCAGTAATTCCAAGGATTTCATAGGTGAAAGCAATCTAAATGGAGTCCCTAGTCTATGAAGGTAGGCGTATCAACGAAATGCTGCATCTTTTTCCTTGTCAGACACCGGACGGCTGTGATTGGTATTAACATTCGTACAGCGCCCTTTGGCTTGACCTGACATGTAAGAACAGGGTGATCGAGAAAGTAACGACTTGGTTCACATGGCAGTGGTAAGCAGGTTAAGTTCGGCGTCGTATAATGATGACGACAATGCACCAAGTGCACACGATTTAATATGAACCGATCCAGCATAGGCAGAAATACCCAAAGGAGGCGATGACGGAGAGAAGACTGGACGGGAGCTGTAGTACGGTGCGACAATTGCTTTTATCCATTGTTCAGTGGACATATTCTTCGCACAAGATGACGGAAATCCGATAATCGACGTGACCTTTGGAAAAATGTCTACTATTGCCATACGAGCAAGAGGCCTGCCTTCGTGTCACAGGGGAGCACGAAATCTTGCATAGTATCTATACACTAGCATCAAGATTTTTCCTCCCATCGCTCATAGATGTCATTTTGTAGACTTGATCGGTATGCAGTATCAATGGTGGAGCATAGAGCATCGAGATCATCCAGGGCCGTTAAGAGAGCGGTTAGTGAGGATAGGTGATCTGGACCCCTATGTGAGCGTTGGATTTCCACCCGAAAGGTCACGATACGTACCGTACATTTGAATGCGAACATGTATAAAATTTTCGGAAGGGTGAGGGACGCTATTAGACGTTTGCATCAGCACAATGAGGACAATAAAGATGGTGCCGTATAAACTCCCTTGGCGCGTCATCTATGCAGCGACAAAGAGCCGAGAGCAACGTCGACGCGACCAATTGTCTTTGTAGGGCACGAACAAAGAAAGGAAAGAATGGGGAACAGTTTGATGCATACCTGTATCCACAAAATTCGACCTTGGGACTAGAAATCCTGATGTCAGACGGGCCACCACCGTGACAACAGACGTACTTTTTCATGATCATCCATCGCAGAGCATTTCCTATGGTATGCGATTCGTCATGAATTTTGTATGTCGCGGCTGACATGTCCTCAGAAGCTCCGCTCATCTGCAATACAAGGCTGATTCATTACGGGTGTTTATTATTGAAAAATAGTCGATAACAAGGCTCACTATTTGGACTTTGGGTATTAGCTCTGCCATCTTCAGGGTGGTGGACTTTTGTGAGGCGGCGGCGCAAGAAGCAACAAGTCGATAGACAAGCTTCGCGAGAAGAATAGAAAATTGGCCATTGTGCGCGTTTCAAAGTCCGCATTTTCAAATTGCGCGGTGACCTTCTTGAAAGTGCGTTTGGTCCTCACAGCTTGATGCTAAAAATCGAATTTTAATCGAAACTTCAAGGAACTTCATCTCAAAGTGCTATACGAATGGAAACAAATACATTAACAACTCGAAGTTGATAACTAAATTCATTCGAAGTATAAACCCAATATAAACTCCGAATTGAGACAGTTGTGACACATTGTGACATATGTGACAAAACAATGGTTTATGTTCAACGTTCATTGTGCGCACGCGGGCTATTGAAGCGATACTTTTGTTTACAATGAATGGGTCGGCCGGATTCTTTCTGAGTGATATAAAGTAACTATGCTCGTTTCGTACCAATATTTCCATCCTCCCTCCCGTTCTTGCTATTTCGTCTTCAAACTTTGTTCAAAATCAAAAGGCTGGTCCTCGAGCCCCGGTGGACCATTACATTCAATCCAAAATTCACACCTCTCTATGCCTTCACAACGACCCACACTTCCGTCGATTCATAGCTTGGACCTTCTTCCTTTGTGCAAGGAAGTTGATACTAGTAACAAACCTCTAAATTACCTAGTAAGTCAACATGTTGCCTTAGAATAACTCATTCTGATTATTATGGACAGTCGTGCCCTAGAGCCGTGCATCAAAATCGTCGTTTGCACCGACAAGCCTCCATCTCTTCTTCTACATCTTCACGGACACCGTCTCCATCATCTTCGCGATACCCCTCCTTGACATTCCCCGCTGGGATCCGCCTTCGACTCGTTCCATGTCCTTTGGATGCTGCAGACGCCGTTGTTGTTGTCCCCCCTCCAGACGCCCCGTATATTCCACCACTTTCCTCACTCCAAACGTCTGCAGACCACGCCCCACCTTCCCAGGCCCTTTTTCTTGTCGGACCAGCTCTGCAGCAGTTTCGTCAACCCCACCGACCCCTTGCCAAGGGCGCCAGGGTACATCCGTACCGTATCCTTCGTAACGGGGAGGTCAGACGAAGCCCGTCGGTATCTTTGGACCCGGATATGTCGATTTCGCTATGATAAGCTATGATAAATAACGCACATACGCATTTCTCACATGCGCCAACCATTGTATTAAGTATCGCTTATACCCACTGTATCGCAATCAGGTTCTTTTGAGGGGTAGCAGGGAGGATGGGTTTCCAGCTACCCGGTTTTATTGTACATTAAGGATCTAGTTAATAGTGATAAAAATGTATTAGTTTCAAGTGCGCTCCGATTCCCAAACCTGAGACTGACCACTGCCCATGTTCTCCTTGATTCGCTAATCTCAAGTTGTTGGGGCTATGGCACATCTGGATTTATAGTTCACTTCGCTGATCTCCGAAACGGTTTATATCAATGCTTTGCTAAAACAAGTTGCCACAACTTGCAATATACCGATGATCATCATAATATACGAGCTCTTTGAATGATGCTACTGAACTCCGTTCGTTTGTAGCACAGTATTTCCTGGCGGTGAGAGATACTCGTACATGATCATACATGGTCACCAACAAGATGAAGCTAGAGGTCAAGCATTCCGTACCATCCTCTCGTCGTCCTCCTAAAGTTATAAAGAAGTTGCCATATGTGGAGGAGCAAATAGTATGACAAAGCGGTACTATCAGGGTTGATATTACTGATATTGAACGTCACCCTCAAACGTGATGGTCACGACGTTTCGAAGTCGAGCACTGGGGCAGCGCAGTCGAAGTCAGTTCACCTCTGTGACTCTTGTTGGTCGTTTGATATCTTCAGGATCCTCAGGATCCAACCACAATTTTATTCTCTCGTCACACTCTGCTAACGCTTATCGAATAACTCCTTGGCGTTGGAAGCGACTCTTACAGATTATATTCGAGGCACTGGCATCAGAATGTCTGCAGTTCCCCACCAATCAACAGAGTCGGTCCGTGTTCAGTCAATGATTTTTGCAGGTTTAGATGAAACGTCGGCTTTGCTTAGATTATTCGACACCCAAACCTTAGCAATGAGTCTACGGCGCTCGTCACTTCTCTTCGTTGTTCAGGACACAGTCTACTCGCCGTCTCGGGATGGACTGATCTTCGGGAATTGCGAGTTCTTCCCGGCGCCCATAACTGCAAAACACCAGTACACTGGTCCGTTCGTGCCATTTTATCTCACACCCGTCTCTCGACTACGTGTCTTGGAAATGAGTGAAACGATTCGACCAATTACCGGGGCATAGATATCTCGGCTGATTATGTGGGATTGTGACTGGTATATAGGGAGGGCGGAAGATGAAGAAATATTCATCAACTGACATGGCTTCAGGCTCTCGCCGGAGTAACACTTCTTCTCGCACCCCGCAGCTTCCCAAGGGCGGCGCGTGTCTTAACTGCAGGTAAATGAAGTCACTAGCTTTATTTGGAACGATATTCATGCCCTGCTTATTACGATGTAGGCACCGGAAGATTGTGAGTTACATACCTGTATCTTATCTTCAGCTCACTAACACTCAGCTCTAGAGGTGTGATGGAAGACAGCCAAAATGCGGACAATGCGAGGCTTCTTCCATTTTTAACGAATGCGAATATTATGGTCAAGGTATGACGAAGACTCGGATGTTAGAAGAGCAGATAGCCACTGTCGAACGACGTATTCATGAACTCGAGACTGCCCGACAAGCAAGTCCTGGGTCGCCTATATTTTTGACCCAGCCATACAATACTCTTCTGCCATCGCAAGGTACGAAATTTCTGATAATCTGATGAAGTGACCTTTATTTGTCGCACTCAGGCAATCCTCGCAACGAAGAACCTGTGAGTTTGTCACTAATCATCCAAGCCGCATATATTAACCCACAAAAGAATATGCCTGTACAAGTTCACCAGGTCATGTGAGTATATGATTATGTGCTCTGCGAATTCTCACTGATGTACCTCCAGCTTGCAGACGTTCCTTCGTCACTGCGCGGAACTCGGATTCTTCCTTGACATCGCCCACTTTGTCCAGTCGGCAACTAGCAGCAACCTTATTGAACGACCTGTTGCTGCTCTGCTTAGTGCCGCATACCTATGGGGAATTCACCTCTCCCCTTCCCAGGAAATCGCGGCTTGGGAAGACAAATTTCTTGCTCAAGCTGTAAATCTTGCTTCTCAAGGACTGGCAAACTGCTCTGTCCATCCCTACGGAGTTATCCAATGCATCCAGGCCGAGGTACTCTTAGCTCAGTATTTCTTCCGGAACATGAAGATGCTCGAGGGAAAATATCATACCAGCGCTGCGGTCTCCCTCGTGCTTAGCTCTGGGCTGCATAAGATCAGGTCTCAGAATGGAGGTAGCGTGTCTATTCTCGGAGAAGCACGTAACGCTCTCGAGGAAGGAGAGAGACTTAATGGTCTTTGGACGGTCGTAATCTTAAATAACTGCTGGACTGCTGTGGATGGATCTCCTTCCAACCTATCCGACGGAGACGCGACTAGAATCGACGCGCCTTGGCCTCTGGATATTAGTGAATATTCCAGGGTAAGTCTCTTCATATCTCTGTGCTTGTGCTTGTGCTAATTCTTTCGAAAGCCTTCTCGTCTTTTGGGCGGAACTAGCCACACCATCCAGAGACTCCTGCACGGTGAAGCAGATGCGGGGACATCTATTCTTGCCCTGCATGCCAAGGCATCAATTTTATTCGAGCAAGCTTCGCTTTTCAAGTCGAGGGTGCGTCCCGGTAAGGCGTACTGTTTTCTTCGCTTGAGTCACGCATCCGACATACGATTATTAGGAATGAATAACACACAAGTAAATCACTTCAAGGCAACCTTTGATTCGTTTTCCAACGTTCTGGAACGCTTCATTGAGAGCCTGCCCACTTTCCAAGCCATGTTAACGCTAAGTACGCCGGCTACCGCAGTAATGATCCACACCTTGGCGCATGCCACCGTGATTGTTCTTCATTTTCCCGTCAGATCCATGAATCCCAATTCTTTGGAGAGAATGGATAGGGCAGCCTTTGTAATCACACAGGTTTTGAGCGTGATGAATATCGCCGAATTCTCTTTCGTCGACGCAATTTTGGGTGTAAGTGTTTTCGTTTGTCGTGCTGAAGTGGTTCCTTGATTTTGCCGTCTATTCTACACAGGATTTGTGGTCAACTGCTTACAGGTTTTTGATCGGACGGGTGTCGTCGCTGCCTCAGCCCCAGCAGGTAAATGTACAAAGGGCACTACAGATGATCATCGGCGCTTTGACGGTGGTTGCACCCAGCTCGGCTTTCGTTAGTGAGTACACAATGAAATTACGCTGTCGACGCGATTCAAACGGATCTAAAACTTGTAACAGATAACGAACTGAGGAAAGTGCGCGGAAACTGAGCAATGAGCGCTGCGCTGACTGACGGCGGTTGATAAATTCCATCATAATATCACAGACAACCAATTAATATAGGCCTAGACAACATCCTAATTTACCTACTATAATATTCCTATAACGGCATCTAATACTTATTATTGTATGTTAGATAGAATTAATGAATAATACATTCCTGGAATTTCTCAAGTTCACGAGTACCTCGCGTGGCTGTGCATTACCGGTTAACTTTGTACTTCACTCGCACAATTGATGCGGTCGCGTTCCCATCGACCATGCTGAAACCCGTGTCACTTACATAAGGTTGGCTTGACGTCTACACCCATGGACGTATCCACCAATATCACCCTTTGCGTACCCAGACCGCCGTCCGGCCAAAGTCCTGACGTGGCCATAGTCATTTCGACACCCAAGCTAACATATATCCCAGCCAACCACATTCTACTTCGAGTTGACCGGTTTGGATTCTCTGCGAATAACGTCACTTATCAGGCTTTGGGCGAGCATCCGCATTATAGGTACGACTCTAGTTTTCTTAGGTCAAAGCTTAAGCTTCAGCTGTATCACAGATACTTTGATTTTCATACCACGCCTGAGCATGAAGAAGTGAGCGCAAAAAGCCATGGGATCGTGCCTGTCTGGGGGTTTGCAACGGTTATAACATCAGGGCACCCCAAAATTGCTGTAGGCGAACGTGTTTATGGCTACTTGGCACCGACTAGATATCTTTTGTTGCCGGTGTCTCCCTCGGACGTGAACAAATATGCGTTCTATATTTCCAGGCCCCACCTACCAGCAGGTACGCCAAACGGAATAAAATTCTATGAATTCCCTCTGAATTTTTTGTCAACAGACTATCGACCATACAATCAAGTCCTTCGGTGCGCGACAGACCCGCAATACACCCCTAACCCACGAGCGGAGGACCTCACTATGCTCTACCGGCCACTCTTCTGGACTGCGTATTGGTTTGAAGACTGGCTTTGGTCTTCAAAATATCGGGGTGGCGCGTCCACCATCCTCCTTTCGTCGGCCTCTTCCAAAACCGCTTTTTGCGCCGCTTACCTCATCCGTAAACGACGGGCAAACGCAGATATAACCCCAAAGATCATTGGCCTGACCTCTTCTCGAAACATGGAGTTCACGAAGGGTCTGGAGCTTTATGATGAGGTGCTTGAATACAGCTCGTTCACGGCGTCCGACTCCTTTCATGGGCGGGAGAAAGATCGTTGGGTGTACGTCGACGTGGCAGGAAACGCGCCGCTTAACCAACGGGTGTTCGATCACTTCACTTCGCCTTATACTGGTGTTCTTGCAGCTTTTATTACATTGGGGATGACGAACCTTTCGCCGTCCTCTGATGCATCAGAACTGAGGGCAGGACATACCCTCGGGGCTACGCCTTCCTCAGATCCGACGTCTGCGTTCTGGCCCCAGGAGGAGCATTTCTTCACGCCAAAGTGGTTAGCAGTACGACGGCATGAGCTCAGGGTAGAAGAGATCTTTACAATGCAGGAAATAGCTTGGAAGGAACTGATGAGAGACTGTGGCGGCTGGGTAGAGATCGAAAGGGTATATGGATCGGACGCGGTAAAGGCTGCATATGAAAAAATCATCAAGGACGGCGTCAGGCCAAGTAAAGGGTTGGTGTGGAGTCTCTGGGATTCAGATATGCCTGTTCCTAACGCAACGAGGTTATAGTTGGGCCACGGTGCTTCCCAACTAGTTGATGCTTTAAGTTTGTTTGATATTCCGTTATATAAATAGCTGTGTACGTTTGTCAACCAGGTATAATTGCAGGATAGGATTAGAATGTACGTCGTAAAGGTAGCGCGCATAAATATTGCAATCGACGATGCATGATATCAACAGAGCATACAAAATACAGACCTCATTTTTCTGATAAGATGTCGGCAATTTTACAAAATAGAATGAGATTACGTCGAATTCAGGCTTTCTTCCCAGACCCTCAAATAATAGTCAGCACGGGAACACTGGAAGTATGTGAGCACGCGATACCTTTATTTATTTGGCTGCTCTTTGATGGCGGTTTAGATCTGGAGGACGTGAACTCGAGGAACGGGTCCTCCTTGTCCTTGTCCTTGCCTGATGGGACTCCTTGTTTTCTTAGCTTTGTTGGTGCTGGTTCGTCATCATCGACCACAAAAGATTTCCTAGACTTTTTGGCCCTCCCAGCCCGATCTTTTGGACTAGGCTTATTAGATACAGGAGGTTTCGAGTTAATTTCGTCGTCACTATCACCGACAATGATGACAGACGGCGACCTTTTTCGCTGGATGGTTGATGTAGTAGACACAGAGATGGAAGATGAGGTCAATCGTGGACGTTTACGGGACGAAGGGGTAGGGTCTGTGGTAGGGACAATGGGACTAGAAAGACGACCGCCGGATTTCACGCGATTGGCCGTCTTAGTCGAACTTGGAAAGGGTTGACTGGAAGACGAAGCGATTTGAGACGGGAGGAGGGCGGCGGACGTCGATGCTCGACTAGATTTTTTTCGCTTACGGGTGGGTTGCGAAGTCGAAACAGACGAAGAGTCCTCATTCTGACTCTGCGCGTCGAGCTCCTTCAGCTGAGCTATAGAAACATATCGTTCATTAACGTTTCAAATAGGAGAAACAGATATCACTGACTTTCGGCCTCTTTTACTTTCTCATTGAGAAGTTGAATCTCGTCTTGCTGCAAAATTCTCCCTACCGAGAGTTCGGTAAGCTCCTTTTCCTTGGATCGGCACAATGCTAATGAAGCATCGCTAATGGCTTGTGCGACAGCGAACCACTTGCGCATAGAAGCTATCAGATTCTGAGGCGTGGATAGCTTAGGTTCGGGAGCTTGCAGAAGCGCTTGGAGGTCGTTGTTGGGATCCTCGGAGCACAGAGTATCAGCAGTCTGCTTCAGCTTTTCTTTCATCGGTGTGAGTTCCTTCAGGGCAGAGACCAAGCCCTTCGTGAAAACAATGTTGTTAGTGTCTGTATACGCCAGCCCAGCAGGAGCGAGAGTCGATTTGATCTCGGTCCATTCTTTCACAGCCGCGTCCTTGGCTTCCTTCATTCTAGAGGACTGTGTGGAAAGCGTGTCGCGCTGTTCCCGCAATGCGTTCCCCTCCTTCTCCTTCGAACGGCACAGCGCCTCCCAGCCACTGCCGGCAACTGCAACATCAGATAGAATGTCCTTCATGATAGTGATGAACGTAGCGAGATTGAAAGGAGATAGAGCGTCGGGCGACAAAGGTTTCTTCGTGCTATCTGGCTTGTCCTGTATTGATGCCAATGCCAGGGAGATTGCCTGAGCCTTTTGTCCTTCGTTGAAAAGATCCGCCACGCGTGGAATGATTTCTTTAGAGAAATAAAATTTGGTATCCTCTTGGACATACTCTAACCCAATCGCTCCCAACGCGCTCTTGAGTCCGGCAAGCGCCCCTCGAGCCTCCGCGGCGTCGTCTCTGGCTTGTTTTCTCTCTGCATCGGCTTTCTTGTAATCTGCTCGGATAGAGTCCGCCTCGCCTTCGAGCTTCTTGATACGCTCATTCAGCGCTTCGCGTTCCAACTTTTGCCCAGCCATCTCGTTCCGGAGCTGCTGTACCTCTACCTGCATGACTGTAGCGTCCGAACGCGCACCATCTCGTTCCGCAATGAGTGAAGCAGCTTGCTGTTCTGACACCTCGTTAGATGTCTTTCTCGAGATATCAGCGGCGCAGCGAAAATCCGAGAATTCCTGCACAAGTTGCTGGTGGGTGTGGAGGAGTTGTGCATTTTCTTCTGAGACTTGCTTAGCCCTCGCCTCTGCCTCTGCCAATACACTTTCGCGCGCCCTGAGTGCCTGCTCGAGTTCTGCGATACGAACGTCCTCCGACACCTTTGCGGCTTCTATCTGTCGTTTGTATGCCAGGTGAACGTTGCTCAGTGCGCCTGCGAGCTCAGCGGAGAAAAGTTCCACGAGTAAGCTGGCACCATTATGAATAGATGTAGAACGAGGCGCATTTTCCTGTTGGACTGCTGCTGCGCTGTCTGCAGTGTCGTCCGCCATTACAACGGTGAGCGAAGTTGCACAGTCGGCCGAATTGCTCCGAAAGCAACACGAGTCATAGCGTCATAAGAGGGTAAGGCGGCGGGCAGTACAAATCTACCTGGTTCAAACTCAGCGTCTTTGGCTTATCATTTCGAATGGTCTCGACTGAATCTCTAGTGGCTGTTCCCTATCTACGAGTACGCGCCAGTGCAGCCTGGCCCCGAGTACGGTCCTCAACTACACACAGCCATAAGAAAAGATGAAACTCTTTTACCTTTCTCCATCACATATCGGCGGTGGTGAGTGTGGTTTCTGAATCGACATAACGACTGATTCCTTACGATTCCCAGCCTTTTCCACCTGTAAATGGAATGGGTACGCAATTAGATCGAAATTGGTTTGATTTTAACCAACAATCACAATTTTGTCAGCACTGTACAGTTTACCAATCCTGGATCAAAGCCTACCTTTCCAAGGACATGCACCGTCAATGTCGGTAGCGTTATTATATTGATGTTCGGTATACGTGCGTTACATTGCAACAGTACATTAATTCTTGTCCGAGTCTAATTACTCATTAGTCGCCGGTCTGCTTGTCCTTCTAATCATCGGTCTTCACTTCAGACAAAGAGAAACCATCAGACGTCGCGACATGACGTTAAATAAAGACGAGGAGCAGGAGCAGCTTCTTCCATATATTACAGTTAGTGCCCCGGACTCAGACGACCGGTTTGACCCAGATTTGGATGCTACTTCGCCGCTGCCCCTCCCGCCGACACCCCCTAAAGACAACGCAGACGGCAAATCTCCAGCGGATGCTTTGGGTTATGGTAGGATTAATGATCTTGAGCCACCTCCCCCATACGTCAAGGAGTGACGGGACGGTTATGTCGCATTTGTTTTGGTCAAAGCTAGGACTGCTCTCTACGGCCGATTGGTTCACACTCGTAAAGTGGAAAGCCCTCCGGCATCAATGGTATTGTCCTTGCGTAATATAACACAATCTTTTCTAGTGTGACGGGGGATGTTCTAATATTGAAATCCAGGTAGGACTTCGACTTTTCTGCAGCTAAGAACCTACCGCTTCATAAGTGACATGATTCTCCACGAAAAACGGACTTATTCCTGGCTACTCAGGTATACTTCTCATAGGCATGGGCGAGGTTTAACCTTGGGAGCCCGGTTGCCGGAATCCAGACAGGAAGGCAGTCTTTCAGCTTGGCGTCAACTTGGATGACCAAGTATCGACTTGGAAATTGCTGCATTTTTCTACTAGCCTGCCTACGCACAACGTTCATCATTCTTGTGGATCAATATTGTCGATTCTCGAGGTCTCAAGTGTTTCCCCCACTGTCTGGGAGCTTTGGCTTTTCTAGGAGTTCCTTTTTCGAACTCACTGCACCCTGTGAGAACATTAGAACTACATTCTCTTCGAATTCGTGTATTACTGAACATTTAGAAGTCTTGTGACGAGGGCACAGGTCATCTGCGAGGTTTTCCATGCGGCATTCTCGTTATCAAGCATGTGAAGGCTTCTCGTACTCCTGGTTTAGGCCCGGTATCATCTTCTATATATTTCTCCCTGGACAGGAAGCAAACGTACAGCCTACCACCATGACCGAACGCCCAGTTGCACTAGTGACAGGCTGCGCGGGCGGAATAGGCCGTGCCATTGCTCTTCGTCTTGCAAGCGATGGATTCGACGTTACTTTGAACGATATCGCTTCCCAGAAAGAGAATCTGGAGACCCTTCACAACGAAATCGAGAAGCTGGGAAAGAAAGCATCCATTTACACAGCTGATGTTTCGAAAGAGGACGAGGTAAAGGCTATGGTTGATAAGACTGTTGAAGTGCTAGGTAGATTGGACGTTGTAAGCTTTCTCCCAATCTTTCCCCCGTTTGACTTGACGTTTCACTCTAGATGGTAGCCAATGCAGGTATATGTTCAGGTTCCTCTGGTCTCATGGACAGTGAGTTATCGAACACCTGTTTACGTCTTGGTAATCAGATTTTCTGGAACTCCGATATCAGCCACGGTGGAGGAATGGGACCGCATTTTTGCCATAAACGCACGAGGAATATTCCTTTGCTACAAGTACGCTGCGATACAGATGGTCAAACAAGGTTGGGGAGGACGGATTATTGGTGCGAATTCCGTCACGGGGATGAGAGGTGAGAATGGTCCATTCTGTGCCTCACTTTGTGTCCTGATTCAACGTTTCTCTTACTAGCCCATGGGAATTTATGTCCTTATAGCTCATCAAAATTCGCTGTTCGCGGGTTGACGCAGAGTGCTGGTATGTCGAACTGCCGCGATCGAATAAATCTCAGTATCTGACGTTGAATTTCTAGCAATGGAACTAGGATCGCATCAAATCACTGTCAATGCTTATGCACCTGGTCTGTATCATTCGGTTTCTTGTCTTTTAATTTTTTATATTCATGTGTATCAGGGTTTATTGACACTCCCATGACGAGATCTGTGTATTCTGGAGAAGAATTCGCTGAAAGTGTAACAATATCTCTGAGCTACATCAATTGTTTCCTAATCCGTGTTTTCCTTAAAGGCCCACCAACATGAAGATAAGGTCGCGTTAAAGAAGATAGGACAACCTAAGGATTTAGCCAGCTTGGTTTCATACATTGCGTCGCCAGAATCGCACTTCATTACTGGACAGAGCGTAAGTGACATTCGTTATGTATGTGGATTTCTTGTCACAGACGTACTTGTTTTCTAGATTTCTGTTGATGGCGGATGGTTCTTCAATTGACCGTATTCCGCCAGTCGTAAGATATATGTTGAGAGCATTCAACACCCGGACCGAATGGTGAATATACGCAATTTTTATCTGCTTGGAAGTTTCCTCGTATGCTTTACTTAGTACTTGGCCAATGCCGCACCAGTCAGGCAAGTACATGCGATTGCTATGGACTCGGTATTATCCCTCAAGTTCCAAATGCGTTCCCAGCTCTCGTGGAGTTTCTTGAATTTCTTTGGCCTTTCTAGGGAGGCTATCTAAGGCTCTCGGAATTAAGTGTGGGATCTTCTGTTCCTCGAATCCGGGACATTGTTGAATGCTGGGCCGGTCTTATGACAAGGGCCTGCGAAATCTGCCATGCGGCCATTCAATGATACACTGTTCGCAATGAGGGCATTCCCCATCGGATATGGGAGGAATTCTCGCAGTCTTTAGCGAATTGGGATTTAGGACCTTCGTATTGGCCCCTCTTTCTATATCTCTTTCCCTGGACAGGAAACAAACGTACAGCCTACCACCATGACCGAACGCCCAGTTGCACTAGTGACAGGCTGCGCGGGCGGAATAGGCCGTGCTATCGCGCTTCGTCTTGCAAGCGATGGATTCGATGTTACTTTGAACGATATCGCTTCCCAGAAAGAGAATCTGGAGACCCTTCACAACGAAATCGAGAAGCTGGGAAAGAAAGCATCCACTTACATAGCCGATGTTTCGAAGGAGGACGAGGTAAAGGCCATGGTTGATGAGACGGTAAAAGTGTTAGGCAGGCTGGATGTTGTAAGTATCTTTCGTCTTTTTTCTTCTTGTTTTCATTTGACTTGACGTTTTATCCAGATGGTAGCCAATGCCGGCATATGTCCTAGATTCTCTGGTCTTATGAACAGTGAGTTACGGAACGCCTGTTTATATCTTTGGTATTTGATCTTCTGTTATCTGCCAAAATCAGCCACGGCGGAGGAATGGGACCACATTTTAGGAGTAAATGCGCGAGGAGTATTCCTTTGCTATAAGTATGCTGCGATGCAGATGATTAAACAAGGTCAAGGGGGGCGCATTATTGGCGCAAATTCTATCGCAGGGATGAGAGGTCAGAACCGAATGTCTGGATTTTTCTTTTCGTCCATATTTGACTACCTCTTAGCTCTGCCAGGCACATGTCCTTATACCATGTCAAAATTCGCTGTTCGCGGGCTGACACAGAGTGCTGGTGTGTCTAACTGTTGTTATGACTAACCCCCAAGGCTAGACACTAATTCTCCAGCGATGGAACTGGGACCGCACCAGATCACCGTCAATGCTTATGCACCCGGTGTGTATCATCGGTTCCCTCGTCTTTCAGTTCATTTTATTGCTAGTCATCAGGGTTTATCGACACACCATTGTCGAGATCTATGTTCCCCGGAGAAGACTTCGCCAAATATGTAACAATATTCTTAAGCTCTCGCCAGCTATGTCCTGATACTAGAATTTCCATCAAAGGTCCACCAGAGTGAAAACACATCTGCATTGAAGAAGATAGGGCACCCTAAGGATTTGGCCAGCTTGGTCTCGTACCTTGCATCGCCAGAGTCGCACTTCATCACTGGTCAGACTGTAAGCGTCACTCAATCTATGTATACGTTTCTTGTCATAGACATACATTTCCAGATCAGCATTGATGGCGGACGGTTTTTCAATTGACTATACGATAGACGTTGATAGTATTTAATGCTTCCAATTAGCTTGAACAGCAGCGTTCGAATTCTTCGAGCTCTGAAGTTCAATGATAACATTGTATATATTTTTCTGTCGTAAGACGATCAACGCGCGAGATTCGAAATCGCGACCAAAAATGTCACATGGCATGATGACACCTCACAGTCCAGGGTCGCCCATGCACGCCTATTGACGATGCACAGCGAACCTACGACCTTCTCCGCAGAGTCGTATTTTGCTACGCAGGGTCCACCACCCAATCTCGAGCATGAAGTCAATGCCGTTCGTGCCTTTGTCGCCCAACAAATCCAACAGAATCGAAATGTAGTCCTGGTTACGGTGAGGCATTCGACCTTTGTTTGACTGCTTTGCTCAGTGCTACAAGCATAGAGTGGAGGGACCACTGTTCCTCTAGAGCTCAATGTGTGAGAGCGTTCCGTTGTGCAGCAGTGGGAGACGCTTACAATTCGATGTGCAACAGTGTCCGATTTCTTGACAATTTTAGTGCCGGTGTGTGGACTTGAGCAGTATTCCGCCAAACCTTTACTCAAGGAAACACAGGTACCAGAGGTGCCACATCTGCGGAGTATTTCCTCAAAGCCGGATATGCCGTCATTTTCATGCATCGCCAGTTCAGTCTACAGCCATTCAGCCGACATTATTCCCATTCTACCAATCCTTTCCTCGACTTCCTCGAAATAGACCAGGCAGACAGCAAAGAACCCCAGATCAGCGTAACAGCCAATAAAAGGGCTCATTTACTCGAGGTCTTAACGGCGTACAAGTCTGTTCATGCTAACGGAACGTTGCTCACCTTGACATTCGTTACTGTCAATGATTATCTCTGGCTTCTTCGCGCAGTTTCGCAGGAGCTCTCCGTTATGCGGAGAAGGGCAATGTATTACTTGGCCGCTGCTGTCAGTGACTTCTTCCTTCCAAGACAGAAGATGGTGCGTAACGCCTTGTGGTCCTTGAGCTTGCGTTAAAATCCTTCAGTCAGAGCACAAGATCCAATCTGGCAAGGGAAGCCTACACATTGAAATGGATCAAGTGCCAAAGATCCTCAAGTCTATGGTAGATGAATGGACTCATGACGGTTTTATTGTCTCGTTTAAGGTAACAAAGGACAAATTTTGCCGGGCTGCCTTGTTTTCTTACCTGCCTTCTCTTAGCTCGAAACGGATCCTCTTTTACTGATACCAAAAGCTCATGCAGCACTAGAACGATACGGTCACCAAGTGGTCATCGGGAATGACCTTCATCGACGTAAATTTGAGGTGGTCTTCGTCTCTCGCAACTCTCAGCCCGATGGCGACGCTTCCACCAGCAAGCTAGAGGAGGCCACTTCTACATTCGTAGATCATTGGCTCCGTATTGATTTAGCCTACGACCCAACCAAAGAAATCGAAGAAGATATCATTTCAGAATTGGTCAGACGGCACGAAGAATGGGTGAAAAAGAAACAAGTGATGTAATGTATACAGCCAGATGAAACGCGGACACATGGATGGAGGGTATCTATATGAGGTTCTAGATTAAGCATGATTCCAGAGAAAGAAAAGTGTAGTCGATAAATAACTAGGCAGCTCTAGAGAACGCGCAAACAAGTTGAAGTGGAAGTCTCGAAGTGGCCATGTATAACAATACTACCTCAATCCACCAACGCGTGCCCAGAACATATCTTCCTTTATCCGTACGAGTTCTTTCCAAGTCCTCTCCTCCCAAGTGATATCACCGATATAAACCTCCTTATTCTCATCTTCATTGTCTGACACCTCCTTCTCGTTATCGGATTCGGGCACGGACTCGACCGGCGACTCGAACTTTTCGTTCTCGTCATCAGAAGTGGACGTGACATTCCGATCTCCGAAGTCTACCTTCCCATTTACATGCGAAGGCGTAGGTGAAGAAGGCGCGTCGCTTTCATTGCCTTCGGAGCTAGATTGCTTTGTCTCTTCAACCCCTTCTGGAGCAGGATGTTTCTCTTCCACCTCTGCCACACCTGGTTCAGTTCCAGGCGTTTCAGAGGGTTCAGTGGTTGGAGCCTCAGGAGTGGGATGTCTCTCCTCTGCTGCGGGACGCTCGACTTCTTTCTCCGTGTTCTCGCTTTCTTTCCCTGCTTCCGTCTTTTCTTCCTCGTCTTCCTTAGTGTTGGAATCATCCTTCTCCCGTACGTTGTCCGGCGCCTTCTTCTCCTTCTCCTTCTCATCTTCCTCCGCTTTCTCCTTTGCCACTCCTTCAGGCTTCGGCGTACCTGGTCTTGATCCGGGCATAGGACGGGGTCCACGCGCGGCAGCTCTTCGAGGAAGCGGAGGAGGTGCTGCAGGGGAGACGGGGGTAGCGGGCCTAGAGTCGGGAAGAGGTACGCGTGTCGGAGTTTGAGGACAGATTCCCGATGTAGGCGGTTCCGCTTCCTGTGCTGCTGTCGTTGGTGGAGGCTGTGGAACAGGACGCCGGTCATTTCGTCTGGGAAGTGGCGGTGGGACTGGAGCCGGAACGACGGCTGACGGACTCTTGGGAGCAGCGGATAAGGACGGATGCAGAGGCGGCGGTTCAAACTTCTTGTTTCGTAGGTTTTCATTCTGGGCTATGGCATTTGCTTGGTCCCGCTCCCACGTAAGGTCGAGTTTCTTTTCCTTCTCCTTCTCCACTTGAAGCTTCTTCTTTTCTTTATCGTCGCCACTCCAGCTTGCTGCTCTCTCGCCAAGAGCACTGGCCATACCCCAAAGCCCCCTTCGCCGTGGTAGAACTGGAGGTTTGTCACTGTTCGGCGCAGCCGGTATCGGTGGCGGAGGTAACGACGGGACTTCCTCTTCCCATATTCTTTCCACGATACCCGTGCGAACGAATGCCCATAGAGTGCATGTCTGTCGCAACCGCGTGAGACACCAGCCGCCAGTACAAAGAGGGTATGCAGCCGTTGACTGAGAACTACCACTGGAGTGATGGTTGGTCGTTAAATGAGCACCAGAATTATTTGTCTGCGATTGCGAGGATGTCGATGCGAAAGGTGTCGTAGGAATGGAGAGGTTAGGAAGGGCCGATGATGAGGACGGTGGTGAAGAGACTCTGAATACGTAAACCTGAGTAGGTTTCGTATTTATTGGCGAAGGTGGTACAGAATTCGAACCGTTTGAACCGTTTAAAGTGTAAGATAATGGTTTCTTGAACAGAGAAGACGACCAGGAACCACCAGAACCAGAAGGTCGCGATTCGGAATTGGGAAAGACAGGCTCTCCGCATAGCGCACAGACAGCATTGTTTCCGGACAGGCCAGGGATAGAGGGTGCATTTGAGAACGTATCTTGTAACAAATAGCTAGATGATATAGGTTCAATTGTAAGCTGTCCATTATGGATTGCAGCAAGAACGGAGCGGCGCGATAGCCAATTTAACGAGGGGGCGAGATCAAGGCGAACAGTAGGCTCTCTAGCACAGCGTAAGCATCATGAACATGCAATAAACTGACGGAAAATCACTGACGAGTCTTCCGACGAGAGGCGCGCAATGAATGGAAGCGGAAGAAGAGTGGTCATTGTTGGCGGTGTCGGGGTGGAGGTATGAAGGGTGCGCAGGTGGGCCACGAACAGGAGGAACTCCTGGTACGGGAGGTGAGAACAGATAAGGCGCAACGGGCGTCTCAGAGAGCCATCTTCACGTCGCTCTGCCCATTTCCCTTTACCCATCGAAACTCGTATTTCCAGCGCACGTTTGTCGGCCTCCTCCTTGTCAGCCTGGAGTGCTTGCATCTGCTGCTGCATGAGTGCAACGGCCTCTTCAGCGCCTTTCAACGCAATTTCTGCTTCCTCGACCTTCCGTTCGCTAAGCGCCTTGGAATATCGCGCTTCGGCAACCATGGTATTGGCCTGATCGAAGAGACTCGCACTAAGGTCATCCAATTCCTTCTCAATCGTCGCCCGCGCCGTCTCAGCCTGGCCACGTTGAGCTGCTTCCTCCGTAGCCTTCTCCATCAGGCGATTGAGCTCGGCAGTAACGTTGCTCTTCTCCACCAGCAGACCCGTATTCAGAGCGGAGAGATGTTGCGTCCTTTCGAATTCCAGCTCTGATACTTTTAGCGTCGAAGACCGCAAATTGGCGGAGGTAACATGAAGGTCGTCCTCCAGATCTGATACTCTGTCGTATGATTTTACGAGCTTCGCGTTGAGCTGCGTGACTTGAGAGTACAGATCCTGTATTTGGGTACGTAGAGACTGAATGACCATCTCTTGGGCATCAGACTCGGAACCATGTCGTGGTCGTCCGCCAGCGGGCTTGTCGATATGAGTAGAAGTCGTCCCATTTGTCGTCGGTTCGTCGTGGCCGTCTGACGCCATACTGGATGTTACCAGGCAAGGTAAGGATGATGTGGTCAGTGGCAATCCGTCGTCGGCGCGTTCGGCGCGTGTCGGAAGGATCAGACAAATATCGTCAAATTTTCTCAAAACCCCAACTTTCATCAAGGTGGTGCAAGGACCAACCAACTTCTTTCCAGTCTGCAGACGAGCATCTCTACGATGTCAAAGCTAAGTAAAATAAAATTCATGTTCATCCGCTGAGAACGCAAGTTTTGTCATTGAAACTTACCACGAGTTACCGAGCTTCACGGCATTGCTCCAACATTTCTTCGAGATATTGATACATCTTTAACGCTGAAACACGGAGGATTAGAACTCCAAAATTCTTCAAATATCATGGCAACGATTTCCATGACTCACCCTCTCCATTCATCGTTGCATGATCGTCGCTATGAGACAAATTCGTCAACGTCGGTGTCGCGTTCAACGATAGCTAAGTCACAGACGAGATGACTACTGCTACGTCCTACTCCTATCACAAATTATGGCTGTTATTTTGCCATGGGTACACCAGGCTTCAAGGTCTATCGATGGAGGCCGGGGATGGTACTTCCTCTACTACTACCATCATGATGCCTCTCCGGGGGTTCCAGGTCTCGATATCCTAGATACTATACCTAAAGATCGCGAGGAATTTGATAAGTGGCTAGCTGCCTTTCGTGCAGAATACGACACCTACCTGTCGCAAAAACATGGTATACAGGCCCCCTACCCTTCAAAACTCGAACTCAATAACAGAGAGGCCAGGAGAACCTTGTTTTTCACGTCAACTCTCAACCTGTGTTTCGTTTGGAAGGCATGCTCCTAGAGAAGAAATTTTCTCTCGGCGCTGGCGTTGCAGACGATATTGTTCTCGGCGAGCCTCGATCAGTTGTCTCAGTAGAGGCTGTCCGTCGTCGTGTAGCGGATAAGTCTTCTTTTGCAGAAATCCGCGGTAGGTCGTAGCTCTTAACAAGCTTTTCGGATTTTTGAACCTTTCCGGTAGCGAGATATCGACAGAGACCATTGTCGTGTTGCATTCGCATTTGCATGGATGGTGCTTGCCAAGCCGATTTACTCGGTCAATTTGCTGACCCGATCAAACTATTTCTCGTTGACGAAGAACGGTGATGATTTGCCAGTCTGGTAACTGAGAGATAATCTCTGCCTCTATGTTGCCACGCATCTGGAAGACGAACGTTCGTTACAATTGTCAGTAGTTGGGTATCACTGCACATGCGCTCCCGATGCAAGAAAAATCCTGACGTTTTTTGGAGTCATTTCTTCCATTTACAAATGGGCCGTTGTCAGACTGAACACTTAGATCGGAGACGTAGTTCATACCAATTGTGTAGATTTCCTTCCATCGTGGTATGCTTCCACGCCGGGCATATCGATGCTTTTGCGTCTGTGCCAGTATCTCGACGATCTCATCGACTATTACCCATGCTGGCTTCCCCTGGATCAGAAACCTCTCGAGATAACAGATGGTCTGAATCATCTTCCGCACGAGCTTCTGTCCTGCATTGCCTCATGCATCACGGATATCGAAACTCTGATTACCTATGCAAGTCTGTCCATCGAGACGAGAGTAGCGTGCCGGGACACTGAGGATGCTCCGGATTGAAGATATGCAGCTGATATCTGTTCTTGATGATCCCGAACCCGATGACGACAGCGACCGTGAAAGGATACCCTTCGGTCGCGGGAAAGAAAGAATGTCTTCTGCTAGTTTTTGTGCCATGAAAGACACAAAGGATACCAGCTTACGATGTGGTAAACGACGCGACTGTTGCCTTGATGATTTGGTGAGTGGTTTAATGATCTCACTTTCTTTCCCATTGCTTATGCCCACTTCAAGACCATAGAAACAGCGTACCTTGTCCATTCGCTAGACTAGTTCCGTCGGATTGCTTATTACATTCGTGTTTTCCTCCCCTATGGGGACGTATAATCACTCAGAATCGTCAACAATTCAAACGATATATACATATAATATATCACGTAGTGGATACACGCCTGGTCGGTATAGGTCGGCACGTATCAAAGGGTTAGGCACAGTAAGGCATTTATATCTACGAAGAAAAATATGTACACAAGCACCTCATCTGATACCTTTGCGTTTGCCAGACATATTTGTCATCATGCCTCGCATTATCTCTCATAACGCATGTCGAGACTCCCAATGCAGAAACAGTCAGCAGTCAATGAAGAAGTCGATACGAGGAAGACGTACAATAGGGTAGATAATGACAATGAAGGACGCTACGAATGTCCATAAGAACGCAAGAACAATCCACCATGTGAAGCTGGCCTTCTATAATATGAGAAAATGTAATCGGACTAGAATACTGAGATTCAAATACCTTGGACCATATTCGTGGGATGACCATCATGCAAGGACTCAACCTTAGTCATCCGTAAAGACAAATTTCCGAAAACTTACACAAAGATACAGAACCTAAAAAGAAAGGAAGTCAATTATGTGGGGCTCATATTAGTGAGGATGGACTTAAACTAGGAATAGAACGATAGTTAGTCGTACTGAGAAAATAAAGTCCTTGTACATATCATCATCGGAAGCATCGTTGTGGACATGTACACCCTTCTCCATGTCGACCTCGCTGACATTGGTATCGATTCTCGTCTCGTGCGCAGAGTCTGTTTCTACCGCATCAACGTGGCCTTCGGCGTCGGTGTCCTCCGGCTGAAAAGTGTTCATCCTTCGGGTAATATCAAAGTCGAAGTTCTCGGGCCACACATGTGAAACGATGCTTGAAATGATTGCAGCCATGAAGAAAGACCCTGCGTTTTCGGCCAGTTGCTCGTAGGTTCCCCCAGTGGTTGTAACATCGATTACGTCCTGTAAGTTGATGGTCGAATACGTTATACGTAGAAGATGAAATTAAATAAAACGTACCTCATAACCTGCAGCGGTGGCCAACCACGCAGCGATACCACATGAGAAACCAATCCACAAACCAGCAAGGCAACCCCATCTATTGGCGTGGCGCGCCGGAAAAGGCAAAAACACCTGCACATTAATAATAATATCAGTCGCAGACCCTCAGTCAACTGCCATTACAGATACAGACCCGTGAATCCGTCTGAAAAGTAAAGATAATGAGTAATTGCAGAGTATAATGTCTGGAATACTCACATAGCCATGAAAGAGAGATGCCAATTTCATAGAAAATGACCCCCAGTATACCCATGAAAATACCGAAACCAACGACACCGACATGAGATACCCAGAGGATCTGCTTGTCGGTGGCGGTGTGGTAGTATACGTCGGTCTTGACGTAGACTGGTTGGCGCGGGTCGTTGGCTGACAGAAGTTGCGTAGCCGAGGATTTGAAGTAAGAAGAATAGACGAGTAGTAACTAGGTATATGTAGTCAGTAACAGAGGGTTAATGAGAGCTCACGGTGCGCAATATTGGTACTCAGAACTCAGGACTCGAAGCTCGAACGTGGTGGGCAAAAAGCAAGGGTCCATTTCCCAAGGTACGGCTTGACTTGTACAGTTAGGGGATGGCCGCACACGTTCTCTTGCATCGCCAGGGCCCCGCTATGACATCCGGGAATGTAAGCGAAGAAGAAAAGATAAGAAAATAGTCCATTGGCAAAGTGAAAGTCCATAGCTAGGCCTCAACGTTGAACCACTGCTCCACCCGGGATTAGCGCAACTTCGTATAGGGAGAGTACGCTGCCGCCCTCAGCGTGGATGAACGGGTCGTCAATCCGTCATCGTCTCGATCCCCAGCGCAGTCCGAGGTGGTTACAGCCGTCGCAGTCTCATCCTCGCGTCCGGTGTGTACAGTAGAGGTGGATGTTCAGCATGAAGATGGGGATAAGGAAGAGCACATAAGAATTTCAACTGCGAAGTGTAAGCAAAGAAAGAAAGGTATAATGGGACTGGATAAACGACACCGCGACCTAGACCAATTCTAACGTTCCCTCGTTTGGTGTAGCTCAGTCGTCATTGAGGAGAGCCCCATGTGAGTCAGTGCCTTGATCGACGTGTCATCGTCCGCATTGAGAATTTGAACTTGGCCTCATTTGAGCAATGGTGCCCAAAGTTTCGCGTAGTGAAGAGAGATTAACCTATAAAATGAGAGGGAAGAGAAAAGCAGTATGTAGTCATGAGAGAAGGAAGGAAAGCACAAGGAACCGAAAAAGGAAGGACGCGTCAGCATGCCTCGTGGCATCAATTCTACGAGCACGGCAACGCGTACTGCCACAGCGGCGGGGTGGATACAACGCTTGTAGATATCATAAGTAATGATAGCCGAAACTGCGACGAGTTCAGCTGATGCCTAGAGTAGAAAGTCAACTATATGTCATGCTAAGCATAGGTAATAGAACATACTGCTGAAGTCACGGCTAAAAAGAGAACAATCAGCGGCAAGATGGCACCAGATCTCCCTAACAGTGCTGTAGCAGCAGCTGGTGCTGCCAGACTATATTGTGCGGCACTTAATGGAGCGTATGGCGACGTGGAATCGGCAGAAAGGGCTACGATGGCAAGACCCGCTGCAGTAGCGAATACGTAGGGAACAGGGAGAAAGGAAAAGCTTCCCAAGATATAACCCTCGACGAAAGTGCTCCCCTTGCTAGCTACGGCTCGTTGCCTATCCTACAATGAGTGCCATCATTCGAAGAAAAAACTACCGGACAGACCAATAGGTCTGATCCAGGTAAACAGTCGCTATGACATGATAATAAAGTCAACGGGGGATGGATGTCAATGTTAAGTTACTATACCAGTTCTAGATGAACGTATATCAGCTCAGCGTCGAACGATGAAGGTATTGGTAAACATACCCAAAAACCATTACGACAATGCCGAAGACCATACCATCTATGGATCTGAATATCGTGTAAGAACCACCAGCATTGCCCGTGATAGGATAGTTTGTTGCGGCAACCTGGAAAAGATCATACACTTTCGAAGGGGACCCAAGTACTCATTCGTAGCGAAGGCTGAAAATCCGAAGGCCAGTATGATTGCGAAGATCAGAGTGGTGTGCAGGTGGTCCGAGAAGAAAGCTATCAAAAGCTCCGTGAGTATATAATCCAACGCATATCCACCATCCTTACTAGCTCGAAGACCACTGACTAATGTATAGACTACGACGCCTACAGGTATAAGAAAACATGCAGCGATCGTATTCATACTCGTGAGTGTGTTGACGGTATTACTTCCACCAGTAATGAGTTGCGCCATTAGACTTATAAGAAGTCAGGTTGCTGTTTTTCCAGAAGAAAAAATGAATCATACATAATGTCTACGACGCGGTCATCATTTCGTCGGCAAGACGCAGGTATAAGCACTTACTAGTTCCTAATCCAAAAAACATAAAACTGAAATGTGCGGGCGTCCCCCCATCGCACAGCAATTACTTCAAGAAAGGTATGAGCTCCAGGCACGTTTCTTTTCAACTGAATAGCATTCTGGGCGAATGCCATCTATGAAATGTTTGATCAGTAGATGAAAAAACAGCTAGAAAGATTCATGGACAATCTGCGTTGACGAACCAGCCTAAAAGCGATTTAGCGAATAAAAAGCCTACACAACGTTGTGCACTTACCGCATACCACTAGAAGAAAAACGACGTCAGTATACGAAGTGCACATACTAGCAACTCATACAACCCAGGGGGCTGACTCGGGTAGTCCTTAAGCCAGGCAAACCGTGGATGATTGCAGGAGCGTAGCAGCCCACGTTGCCGCAGAAATAATCCCAGAAGCGATGA
>NW_026848672.1:0-26222 GCF_030435595.1 Desarmillaria tabescens | reverse complement strand
TGAGGTCGACATTGGCGTAGTTGTTGTTATTCGAGCCTCCCGGTACCTCGACACCTGTCGGCCATACGAATGTACTCGGCGTTGACTTTCAAGTCTTCTGGAGTCGCCATGACGGTGAACTCCACCTCACGCTCCCGTCCGAACGTCTCGTAGCTCCATTGGCGTATGGAACGAATTTCCTTCACGGCAGCAATGCCGTTGTTCGCGATGAGAACCTATGACGATGATGATGATGAGCTGCCTCCGGCGGCTGAAATTTGTATTTCTACGTACTTTAGTAATCACAGTATGCCCTCCGTGCTCCTTGACGAAATCGAGCATGCTACTCAATGGCGCGACGTCCAAAGAGTTGCCGCCTTTGAGAAATACACGTTAGCCCCACATGAAAAGCACGAAGAAAATAACGCATACCGATGAAATGCTGCACTCTGGAATGCTCGTAGGCCGACATAGCGGTTCAAGAGTGGGTGCTGGACGTGCAGAACGACGAGAAAGGTCGAACTGGTCGTTAAAAAAGCGGATGCAGTGGAAGTAATGAAGGAAAAGCAGGTCACCCGGGTTTTACTGGGGTCAATAACTGATCGGAAGCGCCCCAAAAATCTCGCTGCTTACCTCATCCGTCCCACTATAAAGTCCTTTCGGTTCACAAGCCTTTCCCAGTACACTTAGGCATCCACGGAGTCTACCTCGTCGGAGTCGATGATACTACTAGTGATGCCCTCCGAGAAGAAAAAAAGGTAGAAAAATGTATAGTCTAGACTGGTCAATATTGGTATGTGTCTTTTTACGGCAGTAAATAAACTCGTTCCCTGGCATTCGATCCGCCTTCTTCTGGGGATGATTACCGGCCTGTGTCGACGCAGTGGCACCCCAAATGTATCGGCCTATCCGATTCCTAGGGGTGTCCTCGCGTCGATTGGGGAGAACAGTCTACCTTATCGTTGGTTTTCCTTAGACTCTGGTTCCAGTCGAATGATATCCGAGATTGATTGTTACAAGTCTATCACGTAGCACAGCAATGATAGCACGTAGATAAACCGTGATGGCAGCTCCAACTCTTGAACGATGTAGAATAAGAACAGTTA
Organism: Desarmillaria tabescens; assembly: GCF_030435595.1. NCBI lineage: Eukaryota > Fungi > Basidiomycota > Agaricomycetes > Agaricales > Physalacriaceae > Desarmillaria > Desarmillaria tabescens. The sequence goes on along the minus strand of NW_026848672.1, from coordinate 25,137 downwards.
ACATTAATAGCACTGAACTTCGATAGCAACACAAGGAAGTAATCGCACTAGGTCGTGGTAGCTTCGGCGCCATTCAGACTCCGTGCGATGCGGATATCCACCACACAATGAAAGCACTGATAGCAAATCCCGATGTCAGTGCAATACTCAAGGTCGCCACCCTTAGGTCCGGCAACAATTCGTGATGAAGGCAATCATTGGACGCCTCTTGATATATTTATTTTCCTATATACTAGTATGAGCGTCAATGATTAATTTACCGATGATGCTCTCCGAGTCCTTTCTTCGCGCAATGCCGCGATTTCAGAGTACCGTACAATCCCGATGACAGATTATATCCCCAGTTATAGTTATTGATGCTTCACTGACATCTGTGTTCGTAGTGTAAATCTTCGTCCTCTTCCGGTGTACCAGAGTAAATGCTGCTACCAACCCTCCCCAACGCGGAAACGGAACCAAAACGTCCCGGCGGCCCGCTCTGATTTAGTAGAAAGCTCCGCGGCCCAACACGAATTGGCTCACCTCGGTCAGATTGCATTTCAGATGGAAGAGAACAGAAGAAAATTTGAGCCTACATATCTAGAACGGATTCACAACCCTCGCGAAACTACTTACGAGACCACTTGGCTACTTGTTCTCACGAAGGCGGCATTTCGTGGACGACCTTCAAGGAAGTACCGGGTACATGATATAGCGAAAACATCTGCATTATGCAAGGCGGCGGGGCGCATCGGAGTCGTAAGTAGACCACACATGGTGACGCGCCCTGATTTCGTTCTAGAGCATTGTTTCACACGCGCAAGTGAGATTGCATCAACGGTTGAGCGGAATGTAACTGTAAGGAACCACTCACATCTGGGCATCGGGAAAATTGCATGTAACATCTTGCGTCTCCACTTCTCGCAGCACGTAAATTCTCACAGGAAATCGGCGACGCTTGTATGGATCGCCCGGACTCATACGGTGCACCAGTCTGCATGTGCGAATCGTTATTGATCGTGAATGATTTTGATGAAATCAGACCTATCCGAAGGGTATGTCACGACTTGTGAAAAAGAAGGCTGTCGGGAAACATGGTGGCCATAGACATGCTAATCGTGGTAATCCTAAGCATATCAGCAAGTACTCGTGCCAGAGACTTCATCGATATCCACACAGATTGCCAAGAGCGTCCTCCACATCAGCGGCTAAAACCAGCTTTGCGTTGAGTTTCCGTATGCATTCCGACACTGTTAGGAACCGCCGTATGATAGATCGTCATAGAAGATACACGTTCTTCATGACGCATCATCTACGATGACCAAGAGATACCGTCCGGAAACTGCGGATTAACACGATAGTGTCTAAAGAGCACGTGGAACAAGCGAGTCGAAGGTAAAATAACCGCTTGAGGTCGACAACATTGAATGAGACAAGTATAGCAAACGCGAACATGTGGCCAGTGCATTGAATCAAGCGTAAAATACGATGCCGGTCCACATGAATTGGTGCTCAAATGATGGTCAACATGAGGAGTGAGGTGGCTTCTCGGGTATTTATGTGTACGTGAAGAGGCCAATAGATTGATATCGCGGGATACCAGTAAGCATATGGAGCAGAAGGAGCAGCATTGAGTCAGGAGAACACGAGAACAGGTCGATGATGAAACATCCCTGATAGTATTATGAATACGAGGCGGTAAACTCGCATTATTGGCAAGGCGAGAACGTCTTAGCAAAGACCAGGTACGATGATAGTCGAGGGTGAGAACCACAGGCAGGCACGGTGTCGTATGGTTGCACGCCACGACAGAGATCATGCAGTCAGACCGAGGGCGAGCAAATTTTTCGACGAGCGCATATGGGCGAGTGTTCTGCGAAGATGGAGGAAAGAGGGGGAAGCGAATCACGAGAATTATTATATAAATTTTTATCTCACTACGCCACGGCGACGGCTTCCCTCTGAGTGGGGGAGAAAGTCGACTAGTTGAGAACCAGTTCGGACATGGGAGTAGTAGTAGTACAGACCCGTGAGACGGAAGCATGTGCTGCCAGAAAGTTCGAGTCTGGTAGGCAAACCAACGAACGGAAAACGAACCAGACAGATGGCCAACTGCTGGTAAATGAATCGCCCGAAAACCCGAAAAGAGGACGACCGCAGCCGTTGGGGATGGGTACCATGTGCATGGTACTTTTACTGCCTGCCAGTGTCCGTGCCCAAGTCATAAAAGCCCAGACCACGTGCCCCAATTTTCAGCCCTGGTTCTTACCTACGACCGGCTCGTTCCACGACGACCTCCATTTTACCTCACCTGCAGATCACAAAAGGGTACTCCTTCTCCCGTATAAAAGCTTCCTCATTTTACCCTATCGCTCAGATCCCCTGTGTTCACAACCACGATGGCAGAGAAAACAGACGCGCCCACCTCTTCCTCCACTGACGCCGGCTCGGGCCCCCGTGCCACTGACGGAGCCTCGGCACCAAAGGCAATCATCAAGAATGTGGACATGAGCGAGGAGATGCAGCAGGAGAGTGTGGACATCGCGTCGGCGGCACTCGAGAAGTACAACATCGAGAAAGATATTGCCGCCCAGATCAAGAAAGAGTTTGATAGAAGACACGGTCCTACATGGCATGTCGTCGTTGGGAAGAACTTTGGGAGCTATGTTACACATGGTGAGTGCCTCTGCTCTTGTTCGATGGGACTTGGCGCCCTCGACGCGTCCCACTCAGCCTGCTCATCTACTTCTTTGTCCCAGAAACCAAACATTTCATCTATTTCTACGTTGGCTCGCTCGCTATCCTCATCTGGAAGTCATAAAGAGCCAGTCGTGCGATGTGGTGGCACTCCGGGGTGGTGCGGCGGTGAGGGGGGTTTATCGCTGTGTAATTGGAGTGGTAGAACGAACATTGCAGACCTACGCTAGCTATCCGTTTAGTAGTCGACGGTACATATTCTGTTTTCTTGTCTGTTCATGTTGTTGCTTTCGTGTGTACATATGTGACTCGATCCCTGGGGACATGCTATATAATACTGCACCAATACAACTCATGTCAAATTTACTTCTTTGTAAGGTCTTTACTCCGAACTTTGATCATGGATGCCCTGGCCACACTCAAATCGTTCAAATTTGATAGGACTCTGAATGAAGGTACCCTTGCACCCGCTCCCTGACTCACTGGAACTAATCATTTCGGATTTAGAGCCCGACAAGAAACGGATTGCCCTGCTTGGGTCATTTCCCGCCTCCTGGTCGCTAGGCCATCCAGACGGTACCGAGACCCGTGGAATTGAATATACATCGGAACGCCTGAGAGCTATCATTCGCATCGAAAAGACCGCTTTCGCTCCAGAGCTTGCCGAACGTTTCTTCCGCTCTGATTCTGAACAGCCGACGATCGTCTCCAGCGTGAAGCTAATCCAATCAACCGACATCGTGGGTAGCAACTCCCACGGTCGATACCCGTCTTTGAATTGATATCCTGGTATAGTACTCGTGGCTCGCGGGTTGGCTATCATCCTCAGAGGAACAACAACCCCAAGGGGACGTTAAAATTGACATTATATGCCCTGCCACAGATGATCATATTCGGAAGGTATCACGCGTGCACACCCCTGGAGGACGATCTAGATACTCACAAAATGTAACAGTATTCCCCACAGAAATCTACCCTCGTGCGTGAGACGCCAGAACTGTATACCAGCATAGTAAGGCCGTATATCGACGCCTTTCCTCCTGCTCGGACGCGTTGGTACGCACGCCCTTAATTATTAGTATTGCGTAGTTGTCGCCTTCATTAATGATGATTTTCAGGGTGACAAAGATCCTTTCTGGGGAAGCTGAGCAAGAGACCATGTTGTTCTCTTCTCCTGAATTTATTTTGCTGCCTGACATGAAATGGGACCTACACACCATTGGGAGCTTGTACCTGGTCGCGATCGCGCGAGATCCCGCCCTTCGCAGTCTTCGTGATTTGCGTCTCGGTAAGAGCATGCAGACATTGAGTATCGGAACTGCGGCCGGTCTGATACTTATCTTCTATAGGGCACGTTCCTCTCTTGAAGTCCATTCGGAAAGAGGCCTATCGGGTCGTTCAAGAGAAATGGGGCTTACCAACCGGTTCGCTTAGAATGTGGATCCATTATCAGCCCAGTTACTGTTCGTATCCTTGGTCTTCTTTGGCCTAGATTTTTCCCACTCTCAGGCAGATCATTTCCATGTTCACATCGCCAACGCAAGTTATGAACTACCGGGATTTGGTATGGCTGTGGGGCAGGCACATCTCCTGGAGGATGTCATATCTTTAGTGAGCGTCATTCTATTTTGCATAGCCATTGACTGATCCGCTCTATCTACTAGCTCGAGACTGCGGCTACAAGCGGCATCGATATCTTGGAGCGCATGACATTGACTTATGGATTAGGTGAACAACATGGTCTCTACCAGGCGATGATCAAAGCACAGGGCGATTTGGACTGATTTTAAATCCCACCCTGATGGAGAAAACGTGCGATTAACTTGCACTGAATAAAAGTGATGTCTAGTGGTATGTAAATAAGGGTATAGAAAATAGTATGTACGATACAAATAGAAAGGAGTTACTGAGTACTAGTACTAGATACAGTGGAGACGTTGATACATGTTATAGTCCGCGAGAACATAGAGAAGAAAAAGAGTGTGAAAAGAGATCTCATCCCCGACCAATGACCTCCAAGTACAGTCGACCTACACAAACATTCCCGTCATACACGCCCGTATCGAACTCTCCGATGTCCGCAGTGCTGGGCACACCATAAAATGCTACGGCGGCCAATCCTCGTCTCCCATTAAGGTCAACATGCAAGAACTTCGGCAAGGACTTCCCAGATATCAGTCTCGCTTGCAATCTGCGGGATCCACCGTACGATCCTGGAGAAGTCGCTTCAAGAGCAATGCGGAATTTGAACCGCTCTCCAACTCTCGCTACCATTTTGACCATCTCCACTTCGCCCGTTTGATGCCCATGATGAGAAGACTCTAGAGAAGAAAATGAGGATCGGACATTCGTCGAAACCGTCAGCGTTGACCCAGCAGTGTTTACAGGATTTTCCGCGCCAAGCGCTTGCACATAGTGAATACCAATGGCGAGTTCGTCTACGCTTCCGCTCTTCTTCACCCCTGCTGTCCGTGCCTGCTTCTCCACCAGTGCCTTCTGGCTCACGACTCGCTGAGGGCCTTCAAAGATGCTTTCTGGAGAATCGGGAGATGTCACGGACATACTGGGAACTGGGACGCGAGTCGCGCTAGTGAAGGGTACAAGACGAGGTCGAACAGCGGCGGGAGACGGGAAATGTTCGTGGTGGTCGGAAGATATAGACATGGCGCTTCGTATGCTGGCCCTGGACGCCGTCTGCACAACAGCTTCGGCTGCATGCGCGACAACCGATGAGATGGATTCCCTGGATTCGTTTCGACTATCCTCAAAATGAACAACAGGCGGAGGACGAGTCAAACAATCAGTTCTTCGTTGTGGAATAGAGCCATCATCAGACGACGACGACGTTCTTGTCAAGAAACTGCTCCCAGGACCAGAGTTGAGGTCGCTGAAAGGATCAGGAGGGGAACCAGTAACTGGAGCCGGAGTGATCAATATCGGTTTTCCAATGACTGGCCGGTTCAGACTGATGGCTTGAGGGGCTCGCCATGATCGAGCGTATTTGTCACTGACGGTTCGTACGGTTTCGCGAATCCTCGTGATAAATTCTCGTTTGCTCATTACTCCGGGACTCTGTGTGCCAGCGCTGGTGGAAGTGGACGGCAGATCAGAGTGACTTCTTTCCAACACACGATGCAGACCAAGATTCCCGTAGTTGAGAGGGCTTCGAGTATGCTCTGGTGACTAGTGATACATCAGTCAATGATTTGGAATGACTCAAGATAGTGGAAACTTACTTTCTCCGAATACCCGTATCCTTTTCCTTCTTCGACGCCGTACCACTTACGGTCCTTTTCAGACCAGGCTTGCTGACCTACTTGGCCTCCCAAAGCAGTATCTTCAACTCGCGCGCAGCGCCTGAATAACGCTAGAAGGATTCCGAGGCCAAGCATCCCACCAACTACCCCGAACGCTATGCTCAATCCCAGTACAAGCTTAGCGTGAGCTGGACCAGAGAGACTGCCATGGCGACCTGAGCCATCAAAGTCCTCCGATTTGTGACCAGAAGGAGCCAGAGTGATGGAAACACTCGTGTGCGAAGTCGAATGTGTAGTACGGGAATACGCGGCGAAGGTGACGTTAATGGGCTTCTTGGAAAAAGTGCTCGGAATGGTACCATTCAGCATAACAGTTTGACCATCGAAGTACATTGTGTTACCGGCCTCACTGGGATCATAGGAAGCGCTCAAATCGACGTCATTCGATTCGCTGGTGTTAGAGATATAAGGCTTTAGATCGAATTGCAAGTGTCCATCTCCACCGACCACGATAGGCGGTATTGTGTCTGTAGAAAAATAAGAAGGAACTAGTGCCATGGAAACGTTCGTCTGGATTGTTTCGTTGAAGATGGTGACGAGCTTGACGAGAAGAACTGGTTCGCGGCTCAGAGAGTCCGAAGCCGAATTTCCAGACAGATGCCTCGTCTTCTGGTCATACGATAACCATGCACAGCAAGACGTATCGACCAGCAAGTCGGAGAGGTATTCGGGTTGGAATGGTTCACCATCTACTAAAACACCCGAAAAATCAAGCGACGAGTTTAGAGCTAGGCTGAAAGGTGAGCCGGCAGTGACATTGATGGTGGGGAGAACTGAACGAGATAAAGAGACGTCGTGATCAGCCAAGACAATATCGAATGGTTGCTGCAGTGCTGTTGTCCCTTCTTCATCTGATGCATGCAGGACCAGACTGTATGTCGAAGGTATAGGCACAGATTCCCTTACCGGAGTAACGCCTCCGAGAGTAAATTCCTGGGAGCTATAGCGCATCCAAGAAGGGATAGGCGAGCCGTCGGCTTGCAACAACGCGTAGTACAGGCGGTTTGAGGAAGTGAATGTGTTTCCCTGAAAACCGATGCTGAAAGACCATCTTGGCGGGATCCGTAGGGCAGGATTCTGAGTCGCTAGTGCAGAAGTCGCGTTAATTTCAAATACGGATGATAGCGAAGGATTAGGCGTGCGAAACTGTGATGCTACTGGAGTGTTAAGAGTAGGCGCCGGGTTGGATGTAAGAAAAAGGGTGAAAGATGAAGAAGCAGAGGAACCGCAGCCTCGAGCAGTCATTGTGATGTCAATGTCCGAACTGTTTCCGTCGTCCGCCGTCGGTTTCCCGTAGAATGTGGTCGAGTCACGGTCGAAAGATAACCAGGGAGGCAAGCTCGACGTCGAGAAAGTCAGCACATCGCTGCAGCCGCCAAATGTATTGTTTGAAATGGTCCACAAGTAGGTCTCGCCGATGCGTGCGACAAGTGGGAGTTGTGCTGCTAGTTCAACCGAGACGAACACGCCGGACGCCAGAACGGGTAACGCTGAAATCAGAGAGAGCAAAAGAAAGGATACTGTAGAGATGGAGAAGAGCGAGCACGCCATTTTGCTTGACGAGTCGCCCAGCGAGCTCACTGTTCGCGACGATGATGGCGGATTTCAGGAAGAGACTGATCAACACACACCAACAACGCGTCCATTTTCGTCACGCGTAGCAAATAGGCCGCCGAAGGTCTTAACACTAGTACCAACAATATAACATGCTACTCTAAAAAAATGATGAAAGAAAGCAAGAACATGCGTCGTAAGTAGATGGATCCGTAACAAGTAGTAAATGTCGTGAAGAAATATAAAATGAGAATACATTTGAAGCAATTCATTTATCTCAAGCACCCGGTACGAACACAGCTAACCCCGCTGCTTGAATCTTCGTCGGGTCCTCTTGGTTCAGCATAGCGATGAGTTGAATCAACTCTGCTCGAACCTCATCCCCAACTTGGTCAGGCTTACTCGGGTCAAGGACTACGGCAAATTCTTGTAAGAGTGTATCAAGATGAGGGAGGAGGACATTGGAGTTGGTCCGGAATAGGTGGAAAATGGCGCGGAACACGGGGCGGTTCTCGAGGAAGTCATTCTTCAAAGGCAACGCACCGAGCCATACAGGAAGAACTTGGTCAAGGGGAAGAGCAGCAGTATTGCGCACGATGAGGCGTGCAACAGCACCAGCCGCATTATCCTTGGCATTGAGGCGGGAAGCTGGACTGTCAGGCAGGACGACGAAGAGAGGTTGGAGGGCAGCGAGTACGTGAAGATATTGTGGTGATAAGTCCATCTGAGAATGTTCGACGAGCAATCCAATACCAAATGCTGCATTGCTGAGAACCTCGGGCTCTTCGTCGCTTAAAGCGCGGTAGAAGAGCTCAAGAAGGGGTTCTGAGGACGGTGTAACTGACTCCTTCATGCCAGCAATGATTTCAGCCAAGCAGCCAATGGCAGACGAGCGATCGCTAAGGGAACGGCCTTTTTTCTGGAAGAGAGTAAGCCCTTTGCTAGGACACGCAAGTAAACAAAATATGCTTACGTAGAACTTGGAGATGAGAGGGAAATACGTGCCGAATGCTGGAGCAAAATCAGCACCCAAGATATTGGCCAAGGCGGACACAAGGTCTCCAGCGGAAGAAATCAGGACGGAGTCATATTCAGCCTGATCTTCGGGGGCCTCTTCAGCTTCATCCTGGTCAGGATCTTGTTGACAGAACGCCTTTTGTCCGAGGATTTGAACGGCGATCTCAGAAACGCGGTCGAGGTCTGTCAACTCATAAGGGGGATTCACGAGGGAAAATTCGGAAATAACACACAGCCGTCGACGAACGCGGGACCAATCTTGTTCAAAGTTTCGGCGAAGCCAACGCACAGAGAAGAGACAACAGACCTATGAGATAAAAGGCAATTAGTTCAGAGTTCCAAAGAAGACGGTTAATGTATGGGATCAGGATTATAAATAAAAATAGTCTCATGCGCATTTGCGTCGAAGTGAGCTGAGTTAAAATTTTCATCACGCAGCGCTAGGGCCAACATGAAAACGAGTTTGACACTTACTTGTTGTCTTCGGTCTGGTACATATCCAATAAATTTGGGACGACGTGGTTAATGAGGTCCCTCACGGTGCTTTGGACAGGCACTTGCTAGAGACTCCGTTAGGCACTATCGATAATTCCGAACTGACACTTGCGACGCACCACAACTTTGCCGGCGACCCAATCTTGGTGATCGCTCAAATCATAGAAGGTTCTGACAATCTCAAGCAAAGAGTCCATCGCACTCTTCCTGATGCCCTCATAGTAGTGGTTAAGGAGCTCAGTGAGCTCCAAGGAGCAGGACTCAACATAAGGGAAGAAATGATGCTTGGTGGAAGCGAAGAGAGTGCCAATGGTGTCAGCAGCAATCTCTTTTTCAACAGCAATTGCGCTGTTGACGTCCATCATCTTGTTGAGATCGAGATCGTCCAACTCAACACCATCGGCACCATGCCCATCGTCATCAGAGATTGCAATAGCATTGGAAGGAGAAGAGCCGGAGTCAAAGGCTGCGACGGCGTCAGAGACGGAAACTAGAAAAGGAAATCGTCAATAGTACGAAAAGATAATAATAAAAGACGCATACACTCGGCTCCACCTTCGTCCTGTTTGCAGCTCTGCAGTAACGGAGGGACAACGTTGGGCAGATAAGGAGCAAATTCTTCGCCGAAGACCCTAGCCATAACGCCAAAGAACAAGAAACTGCATTCTCTCAAACGAGCACTCTCCATCTCAATCCCTTGGAAAGCCTGCTTCATCATGTCAGGGAAGTAGGGTCGGAAAAGATCCTTGCCAACGGCTTCGGCAAACGTTCCGATAGCATCCATGGTGATGCCTCGAAGTTCGGTCTCCTCTCCCTCGCCAGTGAGAACAAGGAAGTGTTGAAGACGTGACATGGTGTGCTCAAAGTACGGAAGGAAACGTTCCCTGGACGCATGGGCTGCACTCCCGATGGCACCAGTGACGACAGCTTTAACAGGAAGAGGCGCTGTTTCCAGAAGACCCGCAAGGCGTTCCATGATAAGATGAAGATATTGATCGATCACGTCGTGCAAGATCTCAAGGAGAGTGTCAAGAGCTCCACAAGCAGCACGCTGAGTGGGCTCATCGTTGATGAGATTCATTATGGCCTGCAAATCACAAACTTTAGATGAAAATACCCTTTATACAGATACGGCACTTACTGGAACAAGCATGGCGTGTTTGGCAACGCACTCGTCCTCAAGCCACTCGCAGAGACAGCTAACAGCGGCACAGGTGGCTTTCCTGACACCAGCATCATTATCTTGCAAACCTACTTCAATCATGGGCCAAACTTGAGCCATCTGGGATCCCATGAATTCACTGCAACCTTCGACGGCAACGCCGAGAGCCAACATGGCACCTCGCCTCTGGGCAGGGTCAGCCGATGAGAAATATTGCACAATGAGGCTTCGCAGAAATGGGAAGACTTGAGTCGGTGGCAAGTTGGATGAAAGACCATCGATGATGCGAAGAGCGGACTAAAATGTGTTATCAATGCAAATATAGAGAGAATATACATCACCACTCACCCGAGAAGGCGCCTCGTCGTCTACATCCTCGGGCTCTTCTTCAGTGGTAATGGGCATGAGATGCTCCAACATTACGGGAGCGAGACCAGCACTCTGGACCTTGGATTTCTTGCTGATTCGGAGGACACCGATTTAGCACAATTCGAGGCTGCAGAGTTCTTGATACTTACTACTGAACGGTCCAGTTCAATGCATTAAGAGCTAGAACTCTCAGGTCAGCCTCGAAGTTGCGATTACCTCCACACTGGAGAAGGAAGTTGACAAGGTCGGGTATGTTTTTGCTAAGGATAGGAACTTCCTGTTGATATTGTCATTATGACAACGTCAATACCGAAAACTGAACGTTACTTACAAGGATGAGCAGAGTCTCCAGAACGTCAAACAAATGACGCGCTCCCCCATCATTGCCGGTCTCAACCGTCTGGCCAATGACTTGGATTATGGCAGGAAGGAGGGCTTGATACATGGCCTAGAATGTCGTCAGAGGTAATTTAAAGCTAAATTGAATGATCACATACGAGCTCCTGCTTGTCGTCAGTATCGATATACTGTGCGATAACACCCAGTGCTCTGTATACTGGATCAGCTTGACGTCACGACGGGTCAATGGCTTGTACAAACCTGACTGTAGTGATGCGAACTTCGATGGATTCCGGATCATTGATAGTTTGTCCGAAGAGCTTGAAGAGCTCCACAAGGTGAGTTTGGAAACCTTCACAGATGTTCTCGAGTACGGAATATAGCATGAAGGTACCAACTTCGCGATGGGAAACCACGGGAGAGGTGCAGGCTTGGTGGAGGAAGGGTAGAAGCTGTGGCCAGGTGCCTGCAGGGACTTCAATGGATGAGATAGCGGCCAAGACGCGTGCGGCAGAATGCCTGACAAGGGTACTACAGCCAATCTGAGATTAGGACAAGTAACGACGAAAGGATGGCAGAACATACCTTTGTTCTTTTAAGATGAGCTCAGGAAAGTTGGCCTTCAGCTGTTCACGCTCCGTTTGGGGAACGAGCATCCACAGCTTTCCACTATCGTAATCGATGCGTTTTCTCAACTCTACAGCCGCAAGTTGGCGGATCTGATACACGGCCGAATTTATACGTCTTTCCACGAGTTGACAAGGCGAGCGGCACGTACAGCTTGTTCTTCCGAATTGGCGATGATATTCGCGAGGGCAGGGATACATTCCGGATTCTTGTAATATCCTTGCTTCAACTGAGCAGTCGCCTACGATCAAGAAGATGTATCTGAGCATAAAAAGTAAAGAAACAGGACTAAATGGGTCTCACAGCTTTCAGTTGTGCTGTGTCGTTGGAAAGTGTCTGCGTGAGCAGGGCAAGTAGACCCTGCACGAAACTGGACTAGATGAAGTATTAGACACCGGTGACGCGCACATCAGGTTAGATAAAGAGCTCACAGTCATCGTAGCGGACAGAGGAAGGGGGGAAGGGGGAGAGATGAGGGAAGATGGTGGTTAGGGATTAACAAGAGAAAAGATCAAGTGAAGCCAAAATTTTTGTCGGAGTTATAAAAAGTAACCAAAATAGTTTTTCCGGCAGATCCCGTCTCAGCTACACCCTGCTACGATCAAGTTGTTGCCACTTTCTACCCTTTCTTGGTGCATTTAGCTTCAGGTTCGGCCTGTGTCTGTTATCCTTGCTAAAATCGACACGTTGTCATAGAGGGCCACACATGCCACCGATGATAATCTCTTCTCCCGATGTATGCCTGTAACTTGAACTGCCACCAATAACTATAGCTAGTAATTCATTGGTAATGCCTGCTTGCACTTTACTTGCCTTTTTGTTACCACGCCTTGACCATGCCTTTGTGCCATATTAATGCCTTTGCCATTACCTGATTTATGATACCTTTGTTCTTCAACAGTGACTCGGACTTCTTGGGATAATTGATGCTTGATCGTGATGGCTACCATTGTTCAACAAATTCCTTTGCTATGGGTGGCTTCGAGCTCCGCTCCACTTAATAAACCGCGTTCTCTCGGTCGCGACACTCTCCTTGCTCCATCGTTCCAGGCGAACGATACACATTACTCTAACGCTTAGCCAATTCATCACACTCGTTCAACACCCACTGTCCTTCCTCTGTTTAAATTATGCCACGCAGCCTTTCATTTCGCCAGCGCCTTGCCAGCCCTCTCCCCCGTCGTTCTAAGAAGTTCTTCAAATCCGCGTGAGTGGCACACCCCTTACGCATTATTTTCTCTCCCCTTATGTACCTTCCTTTGATTTTCCAGTCCACGCCCACATCTCCCACCGCAAGAACATTCCACTCCAGATGGAGGAGACGCCCCCCTCCCTCAACCTCACCATCGGCGCCAACGGACATCCTTGAAGAGGTGGTTTGTGTTGTTATGGAAGTGCTTCAGTAGGCCAAACCGCGCTCGGCAGTCGGGGCGGTTTTCATTTGTGCCTCCCGGCTTCACCTTTGTCTCCATCTCGATGCCCAAAAGAAGAAGCAGCAGAGAAATTCGTCGCGCTCGACGATTCGGGGTCTTCTTTGAAGAAAGTGGGTAGTTACTAATTACTTGATAAGTTGTCCTTGACATAAAGCTGTGATGTAGCTCCCTTCTCTCTCAGAGGCCTCGTGTAAAACAGGATTTCAGCGTGCTCTCTACCATTCTCTGCTATGTCTCAAGATCTCACTCCAGGCGCATAAAGGACAATTACATATGTTTATATGTTTATAGGACATTCACTTCTGCAGTCTACGTCTATACTGTATCGTTTGTACGGCGATCGTCGCTATCCTCGGTGGCTGTATTAGTTTGGAACTTTTCCAACTCAAGGAGCACCGAGGTCAAAATTAGTAATACAGCCATGATCATGTACATAATCTTTAGCTGTCCGCTACTAGGAGATCTGAACAAGATACCTCGGACGAAACTTGTCTTGGCCAACAGTCAACAATTGGTCATGGTCATACACTCATGAATGGCGTACCGAAATAATTCTTCCTATTTCCTGAATGGCGGCAAGAGTTCCAAACATAACGGCAAGCCTGGATGTGTGTCCGACCTGTTCGGCACGAAGGGAAGCGAAACAGAACAAGGCAGGAATGACGCCGGCGAACAGATACGATAAAGAAGTGAAGAAGAAGTGAACCAGTCGCGCTGGTTCGGTGGTAGGTATAGTAATGACCAACGGGGCCAGAAAAGCGTCTAGGGAGACACTATACTGAACCAACCGCTTGGTGATATACAACAAGGATTGCAACTCTTTGCCATAGATATACTTCAGCAAGCGGTGCAAACCTAAACTCAAGTAGATGCTTCACGTGGAAATAGAAATTAGGGCAAGACTTACCAGGATATAGGTACACAAGAGCAACCACGGTCGCTACAAAAATATACAGCGCGTAGAAGAACGCCTGTTGCGCTTTAGAAATTCATCTTCGCCAGTCGTAGGAGACTCACGAAATCACTAAAATGATCATAATTGCCACAGATGTTCATAAGCAAATGTGAGGTACAGAAAATCCTACCGAAACAAATCAACACCGCGATCACACTCAAACGAAAGAGGTATTACCGATGTCAAAGAATAAATAAAAACCGAAAAACTTAGGATTAAGCATGACTGGCGTTAGGGAGGTGTGGCCATAAATGAATGAGAATTCGGCACTGAATTCAGACATCACGTTTCTACGACGTTCATGGCGGCCTATTGTTTGGAGGGTTTCCGGAAGCATTATCGCAATCCAGAGCAAGTTCATAACAAGGATAAGTATGCTCGCCACGAACGGGGAAGAATTTTCGGGACACATCTTGCCGCCCCAAGTGTTAAGGTCACCGATCTATACATCAGTTGCCTTTCCGCCTAAGAGAACGAGAATAGAGTCAGACGTACCGTAATCGTTACAATGACTGGCATTTGCGACGGTAAATAGTGCGTTGAATTTTCCAAATCATGATAGAAGTGGGCGGCATACAGACTGCACTCGCCTGGACGACAGCGAGGTACAGTCGACAACGTAACTGTTTACCGGATTACAATAATTCACGGACTACCGAGGCAGCCTACGTACGCATATATGATTCCAGAGAACAGTGCATATCCGCCAAATAGGCCTTGAAACACCGATAATGCCAAGAGAACTGGAACATTTGCACACTTGTTTCCATCAATGCAAATTAAACACGCATCTCTAGAGGAAACATTCAAAGTCAAAGACTTATATACAACTTTAGAACTTACAGAACAAAATGAAAGCAGCCAACTAGAAGCAAGATGGGTTTTCGGCCCCATACATCTCCAAGACGACCCAACCATCCAATGGAGACGAAGGTGAACAAGACGCGAAATATCGACATAACTTAGAAATGAGGGTAAGATGCACGGGTTAGAAACCTCTGACGAAGAAGCTTACAGTCCCCAGTACCTCTGAGGGCGTACCACATATTATTGATATAAAACGGGATATGGAATTCATAAATTCCACACTGATACAGGCGGCCCGTGATGGACTCAGGACTCCTCCCTGGATAAGTTTCTTACCTCAGGGACCCGTTGCAAGAGCGTATGTAGTTCTTTCATCTGTTGTGATTTGAGCGTTCTGAGCTGTGGGATCAAATGAGATCAAATGTAGCCTGATTCGCGTTTGATACGACTAATGCTAGCGTGAGTTGATTTGTGTAAACAAGACGTACTCAACCTTTGTTGTCATGAATGACGACTGGTTCACTGGACAGAACGTTTTATGATCTAATCTGCGAGTCGAAAGGGGAAAAGAAGGGATTCGCCAGATAACACCATCGCTCACTGGTATGACCTCAAATCTTTGAGTCCGAAATTTGAGGCCCGGCATATCCTGGGATATGATATATCTGAACACAAAAAATTAAACTGTCATGAAGAGTAGTGTTTTTGATACCAGTGAGAGCTCGATCTCTTTTTTGAGAACTGTTGGTCAAGTTACAAAGTGTAGATCATCCGGCTAATTTCGTGTGCCGGTCCGTGGACTAAGAACTAAGTGCCGGCGGCCTATCTTATCTCCTCCTCGTGACCGCATATTTATCATTGTCATACTCATCATGTCGTCCTTTTCCCATCGTCGAGGCTGACCACCATGTCTGAAAAGGTCTTGATAGCGCCTTATGCGCTCCAGCGGTCGAACGGAGGAAAGAAATCTTCGATATTCACCCGACTCTTTGCCGGAATCTCTGTTTGCTTTTTGTTATTCGCTTCGCAGGCCCTACGGCTTCACTGGGCCAAGGAGAAAACTGCACGTATTCCCCTTCATGCAGCAGAAACGTTGCAGAAATGCAAACTTCTTGATGTGCTACCGGGACCTCCGCCAGATTTCCACTCGCGGACGGAATCGGATCGCTTCGTACCTGGCACGAAGGCTACGTTACTCAAGAACGCGACGATCTGGATTGGACGCGTAAATGGACTTGAAGTTGTCAGAGGAGACATTTTACTGGACAAAGGTATCATCAAAGCAGTCGGAGTCGTTGAATACGATGCTTTGGCTGCGCATACGGTGCAGGATCTTGTCACTTACGACGTTGGTGGGGCATGGATTTCTCCAGGGTACGAAATCAATCGACAACATGTTCTTTGCTCATGTCATCTCAGAATTGTCGACCTTCATTCCCACATTGGAGTCGGTAGTTCACCCCACCTGGCAGGGGCAAGCGATACAAACTCCCGCCACGGGATCGTTCAACCTTGGCTTCGCAGTCTTGATGGACTCAATAGTCACGACGACTCATATCGTCTCTCCATCTCTGGTGGTGTTACTACAGCTCTGGTTCTGCCGGGTTCTGCAAATGGCATTGGTGGACAAGGGTTCGTTATCAAGCTGCGTCCCACAGCTGAGCGGTCGCCATCGTCTTTGCTGTTGGAACCACCTTTCTCTATCAACGGCACTGAAGTAGACCCATCGATACCACCTCGGTGGCGGCAAATGAAGCATGCCTGTGGTATGTACCGCTAGAGTGAGCTTGCGAGAAGGAATAATAACATATATAATTGCATTGTAGGAGAGAACCCCAGTATGTCCTACTCGAAATTTCCTTGAAAACAACTAATCTTGCTTAGGTCGGGTCTATTCTGGCACACGCATGGACACTATATGGGCTCTTCGGGACGGGTATGCCGGTCCTTGCTATACGTCTATTCATAGTCGAGCTTCATGAACGTCTCTAGATATGAAAAGGCTCGTCAGATCAAGGAAGAACAAGATGGCTATTGTGTGAAAGCACTTACCGGTAATTGGCAAGGCTTAGGTGCATTCCCGGAGGAACTACAGTGGGAGGCCCTCGTCGATGTGTTGAGAGGCAGGGTTAAGGTTAGTGGTTTCTTTGATTGAAAATTCCTTGTCCTCACCTCGATCTAGGTTCAAAACCATTGCTATGAAGCCGTAGATTTGGATGGAATTGTCCGCGTGAGATCGGTCCTGCACATTGACGAGAGGACTGTATTAACAAGACCATCAGCTCACCAATGAATTCAAGTTCTCCCTTGCTGCTTTCCATCATGCACATGAAACGTACCTGGTTCCCGACTTACTAAAGAAAGCTTATGGTCAGCGATACATTATACCATGCGTTTGATGCTGACTGTTCTTTTAGGCAAGCCGCCCGCGGTTGCTCTTTTTGCCACCAATGCTAGATATAAACGCGAGGCGTATCGTGGATCAGAGTTTGCGCCACGTATTTTAGCAGATAATGGGCTCAATGTTGTCATGAAGGTGAGATACTCCAATGTTAACCGATTCACCTACTTATATAATCTCTGTACAGAGTGACCACCCAGTCTTGAATTCACGATACCTTCTTCACGAAGCTCAACAAGCGCATTACTATGGATTGGGAGATAATCTAGCTCTATCGTCTGTGACAACAATGCCAGCAACTGTGATGGGACATGACCACAGGATAGGTTTTGTCAAAGAAGGATACGATGCAGGTACCAATCTCTAAATGAAGTACAGCACAGCAATTTTACCTTGCTCCTAGATATCGTCGTCTGGGATAGTCACCCTCTTGCTATTGGTGCGACCCCGAAACAGGTCTATATTGATGGAATCGCGCAACTCGAAAAACCGTATTCCAACCCCAAACCAACCGTACTACAAAGTCCACCGAAGACGCCTAACTTCGATAAAGAGGCTGCAGAAACGCTCAAGCATGACGGTCTACCACCATTGAAGACGAAGCAGACTACGTCTAAAACTGTTGTTTTCGTTAATGTTTCCGACATCTACATACGAGATCATCAAACTGTGAAGCACGGGTTCTCTGCTCAAAATTCAAAAGAAGCGGGTGTTTTAGTGGTCGAGGCTGGAAAAATCGTCTGCTCAGGTGTCAAGGCGACTTGTCTGGCGGGAAACGCCTATCATGACGCTGTCGTGGTAGACCTTGTGGGAGGTTCTGTGGCGTACGTTCGCGGCCCTCCGTTGCTTCGGATTTTTACTGATCTTTTCCCCCGCAGCCCAGGATTTGTATCTTTTGGCAGTGCACTGGGTCTGAGCCATATCTCCGGTGAAGCAAGCACCAATGACGGCCCAGTAATAGGGCCGCTGTTAGCTAAGGTTCCAAGCATTCTAGGTGGAGACGATGCAATCATTCGAGCCTCGGATGGGCTTCAATTCGCCTCAAGAGATAGTTTGTGGGTTCACTTCCCTTGTTTCAATGACTTCGGTTGATATGGAACGCAGGCTCGCTTACCGGAGCGGCGTAACTACGGCCATCGTAGCACCCGTAGCTCCCGGCTTGATATCCGGGCTGACAGTGGCATTCTCTACGGGTTCTGCCCACAAGTTACAGAAGGGGGCTGTGGTTCAGGACGCGACTGCTTTGCATGTCATCCTTTCCCTCAATTCTCCGATCAGCGTCAGTACTCAGATCGCTACACTGCGCCGTCTATTATTAGGGGGCGGAAGTGGTGATCTCGGGACTCAGTTCGAGCGTGTCGTAGCTGTACGTGACATCGGCAGAATAGTTGTGTGCACGGATTCTCATCCCTTTTTTCCGATAGGGCAAAATCCCACTCGTTGTTGATGTCGAAAATGCTGACATTATGACCTCGTTGATACAACTCAAGTCCGACGTCGAAAGGACTACCAGTATTCCATTACGGATGACGTTCGCAGGTGCCACGGAAGCTCACCTGCTTGCAGCCGAAATTGGAAATGCTGGCATTGGTGTCATTTTGGTACCCTCGCGGCCGTTCCCAGCAAGCTGGGAACTTCGGAGAATGTGAGTCCAAATGAAAATTGTGGAATCAGATGATGTCTAAGGTCAATTGTAGTCTTCCTGGACCTCCTTTAACCGAGGATAATGTCATTGGTGTTTTAAAAGCACATAATGTAACTGTTGGTATCGGAAGCAGTGGTACTTGGTCGGTGAGGAACGCGCGGTTTGACGTTGCTTGGGTGAGTGGCTTTTGCTTCTGTCTAAGGAACTTGTATCTGATCGATAAACAGGCGGCTCTGGAGACGCCTGCGGCGTTGTCGAAGTCTGAAGTGTTGGCCTTGGGATCAGCTAACATCGAAACCCTCCTCGGTGTCGAGGACGATGCTAGTGATTTGGTGGCTACGAGGACGGGTTCTTTGCTTGACTTTGAAGCCAAAGTGGTCGGGATTATTTCTTCGCGGCGAGGATTGGTTGATATTCTCTGAAATGTTTGATCTAATGCAATAGGATGATCGGTGAGACATCATAGCATGTGAAATTGTCCCGTGCACGTCTCATTGCAGGGACGGCCAGCGCCTCCCGTTGAAATGTTGGATGAATATTCCAAGAACTGAATGGTGTTGGTGTTTGCTTCCGAGGATGAATTTCACATGTTCTACCGTACTCCACGGCCGATTTTCGTATTCTTCCAGGAGATTGAATGTGGCGCGGTCACCATTTTTAGTGGCTATAAAGCTAGGTCGTGCTCCAATCCTTGATTCAGGCTTTGGAATCTCCCCCTTACCTCCCCTTCATCATGCCCCCCTACAGCACTGTACCGGTGAGCGTCGTGAAGGCTCACGATCTTGGGCTTCTGCTAACATCTATCCAGACAATAGAGATCCCTCTTCCAGTGGAAAATGCTCGTTCGAGCAAGACGGCTACGTCGTCCTTTCAAAGTGAGCCTTTGCCCTTCCTTGTGTTGCAATATTTCAAGCCGCACCTTAGATCTTGATGTTACGACTGAACTTCCAAGTACGTCGCCTGATGTATCCCAAGAGCGGGCTGCTTTGTGAGTCCATATTGTCATCTAGTCCACTTTGCGAATTGACGATCCATTTGACAGAGACCGTATCGCGCATGCTTTTGCCCCGCGCAGATACGAAAACGACTACTAATGACTTATTTATATAAAAACATTATCATTGCATCATTTCACTTTGTTGTAATTTCGATACTGTAATTCTATCATTCTCATATGGAGGATCGTTTTGATGACGTCGTCTGTTACGTGATCATTTCTCCGAAAGCGGAAACAAGGTGGGTGGATCCTAATCCTTGACGCCTATCACTTGTCTTTTCGCCTCGACGACCATTGTGCAGCCTAGCAACCGCACCGCCTATCACTTTGTTCTCGACAACAGTGCGGCCATGAGCCATGTCACCTCCAAATGTTCTCGAAGGTGAAGGGAATACTATAAAGGGAGGCGACAGATCCTCAGGATCCTCATCCGTCCTCTTCTACATGCTCAGTCTCTCGTACATCGTCCTCACGCCTAGGCGTATCCGTCTGCCAGGCGAGCTTTCGAAACCTAGACACAGGAGGAGGTCCATCTGGTGAGTGCTCACCAACTAGAGTCGTTTACTATCTCACTTTTTTTTGCTAGCGTATCTCCTACTCGATGGTTCGCTCGCCTTGTATCAAAGAAACGAAAGCCAGCCGCATCGCTATACAGTTATCCTCATGCTTCTACACCGACGTTGAGGCTCCCCATGCACGAACCCTACGAGCAATATTAACCTACGCATTGGGCAAAGCCAGAATTTTAACTTCTTTTATCTTGGGACTTGGGTGCGTATTTGACTCATTGTGGACCGTGTGGTATTCCTCATGGTTCTGTACAGGTCGGTCGTGGTTTTAATATGTATCATTTGAATATAGAATACTGTATGATTTAGCATTGAACGCAAACACGAGGTTTATATCTCTCTCATCTCACATTCTCACCTACATCACCCGTCACGCAAACTTGCATTCCTTCTGCAAGGGCAATCGACAGAGACCGTCTGAGAAGGCAATTACTCTCACTTTCTTCGGCTCATGTTTCGAGGCCGTTATCGTCTGCCTTCTTGCCTTGCTGTCCACATGCCTTACGTCCATCGGAGTTATACCATTACTATAACGGAGTCACAGAAACTGAGCACGCACAACCCTCCGCTCGCCTTGCTGTATGGCCCTGCAACGTTTCTATGCATAAGGCCGTTCATCTGACGGCGAGCTGACGGTCAAACTGTACGTCTTTTCCCCGCGTCCTTGTTATCGGTTACCTTTTATGTGGGAGTCTTGTGCTCATTCGGGACTACTTCTCCGACACGCATTTCGCTTCGCTGCCTTGATGATAGACCATATGGTAAGACGAAGAGCACGGCCCGGATCGTAATGACTTTCAGTCACTGCGACTTCAAGTTTGCCTGCGTGAACTCTTGAATGTATTTGTCATGCTGTTCTTTTCGTCTTGCGCCGGACTAGATCGCAGTTGAGTGTGAGAGTCGAGAGGGTGAATAGCAACATCAGAAAATTCAAGAGTCGACTATGATGTCGCAGCCCTTATCCTTTCCCTTTCCCTTGATTCGCTTCCCTTGTCTTCGATGCTTCTAGCTTCTGATAGACTCCCCAAAAGTCGAGAGACTGGCTCTAGCACGTTCTGATGATTGCAAGTACTTGCACGATTTTGGTGTAGGGCCATTCGGTGCTTCAACTTTCCGACGTGCCGACTGGTTAGATGGTCATGATTATTGTTGATTCCACGGCCAAGATTTATTCATACAGTGAAAGCCATTGCTTGGTCTTTATATTGTGGATAAGTTTCGATGAACAGATGAAGTGGGCAGACACAACTTCTTGAGGAATGATTGCAAAACGATTGAGGAATGTACTTGTAACCGGGCGTCGGTGACACCACCACTAAGTATGTTAATGTTTTCAGTGCTAGCATAACGTAGGACATGGTTGGGACAATGCTCACCGACATTATTCTTCCTCTTCTCCTCTTTCCTGCCCTCACAGTGCTCGAAGTGACAAACATTTTGCCCAGTATCCAGTTCCTTGGCCCAGAAATCCGATCTAGTTGCAAACCAGGGTCACCTCATTTCATTCCTCACACCAACGATGATCTCTTCGACACTCGCCTTTGCGGTTTGGTCTCAGTGTTCCACGTTGCCATGAAACCAGAACTCACGCCTTTCCTGGTCTACTTCTGTTGTGATTTGAATGCTCTTGCACTCCAGCTGTTAGGCTGTTAGTCACTACGTAGACAAACTCACGAGGAGTTTCCTTGCCTATGCTCTGTATTTATACTATATACTCCTAAATCTAGTACTTTCTCCCCATTTCCTCCGGATTCCATCTTACTAAGCATGCCGAGACATGCCGTATCACCGGAATATCACAACAACTTCATCGGAACCCTCGCTCCAGTCGTGTCCTTCGAATCTGCAAGAAAAGGGCGTCGTGTCACCACCAGCCATTCAGCCCTCTTATTCGGCACCCTTGGGCAGTTAAGCACGCGCAACTTGTATAGGCGATCTGTCCTTGTCTAAATTTCGTCAGTGTGTAAAAGACAGTCTGCTATACTGGTACTTTGAGAAAATTCGCCAGCAATGATGTCCTTCTACATCGCAGATGAACCGGGAAAGACATCCTCAATCAGCCCATTCATTCCGGACGGGACACGGCATCGTTTTATACTTGGTCAGACGTCCGGATAAAAACCACAAGCCTCCACGCGATTGTTCAAATTTTGTCCGGATAAAACCTGGGATAGGCATTTCTGCCTTCACAATCTAGTCCGGGTGGCGACACGGCCCCAGAGCTTCGGCCGGTCGTATCTTTGATATTAACTGACCTATGAACACGTGTAATTTACGGCGGGGATCATAGTGAACATCTAAGAGTAAAATATTTGTTAAGAATAAGAATGACAGTTGCAACAGTCCTCATCGTAGTCCGAATAAAATATCCTCACGAGGCTAAGTTGATTGAACGGGACGCCCATGCAACCACTGATCAACATTCACTCGATTAGCTTCCTGCTCTCGCAACTCCGCTTCTTTCATTCGTTGTTCACGTTCCTCAGCTATTTCTGGGGGAGTGGATCCTCTGACAAGCTTAGACAAAACAAAGATAGCATCCATAGCATCAAGCATTTCATGGGATGTGTGTTCATGCTTCTGGCGTTTGTTGCTACGGGCTTGCCATTGTGCCTTGCCCAGGTTCATAATCAGGATCGTTTGGGATCATCAGCCGGCATGTTCATGTGTCGCTGGAGTGGGGGGAGGGCGGGGGACGAGAAAGGCTATATAGAACTGTTTAGGACGAGCCTGCATCATTGTCTCAATGTCAGAACTGTTTTTAGCCCAACGTCGATACACGGCAGCTCCATAAATGTAGTCAAGAATGAGCGGAGAGAAGGAGGGTGGAATGTGGCTGTTGATTACACGAGCATCCTTTTGTGGTGGTACTGGGTATTCATCCATCGACTTTAGGTACTGAAGAGTGAGACGGCTTGGTGGCATAGGACCTGTCTCCACTCTGGGAAACGTCCTCAGGTTGTAGAGCGAAATTAGGTGTCTGTATGCGTATGCTTCAGAAGAAGTTCAAAGACATGTCGTACACTTGCCGTACTCTTAGTAGGACCATACAACCGTCTCCCAAGAACAAATGCAGCGCGGCATTCAAAAAAATCCCATTCTGGACACAGTCCAATGGAACTTTTGTTGGTGATTTCCATTTCTGAAAAAGGATATAGATGAATGCATTGCTCGTAAACTGCTCGAATGTACTAGGAAGTGGGTTGTAGTGAACCGATGCCTGGGATAGATCTCAACATACCTTATGATCTTTGCTTCCGGGAATTAAGTGTGCAGCCTGGCATAGCCACCGAGGGGTAGTCTGTGAAGACACAACGATCTCCGTCACGTTCCATTATCATAGAACGGAATCACGGCTGCGCTCCGTTTGATGAGAGGATGAGACACGATCATTCAGAGCATGAGGATCAACCAGGTGCAGTTCGCCTTGAACGATAGGAAAGCACCGATCAGACGACAGCGGACATCAAGCAGAAAGACATGCTTCACAATTGGGAACGTAATAGTAATCTGTGACGAGTTCTTCTAGAGGTGTATTATCGTTGTCGATGACAGGACCATTCGCCGTCAGGGACAGGTGTCCAGCTGCACCAAAGATTGCGAATGAGACATATCGAAGCCATTTCAAAGGATGATACGACAATCTGCCTCAGGTCTTCAGCAGGAACGGCGATAGCGCTGTGTACCGGGAGCACCATCTGTGCTCAAGTGAAGATTGATTATGTTGGACATGGACGAGGGACGGTAAAGGTATTACCATTGCTTGCAAGGGTCTCTGCTGAGGCCCCCGGGAAGCCCCTGCCAAGGTTTGTCCGGCAAAATAGCCATTTTGGCCCTCAATATAGCAACGATTTAGGCAAAATATAATGCTAACCCGGACACGGTCTTCGGACCGGTCTCCGGGCGTCGCAAGGTGGGAAACTTGCGCCGAAGATTTGACAAATCTTTCTTCAAGTTTTTTCCCTCATGTATAGTGGCTTTTACAGAGGAATAGAAGTGGGCAGAACCATTTTGCATCGAACAGGGGGGTCGACAGGTCCCCTCCTTCATCCCTCCTGGATGCCCTCAAATATACTAAACCCGGACAAATGTGTCCCTCTTGGACCCTCTCAAATATGCTAAAATGCGGACCCAACATTTTGCATTTTGCAGCCTCAAATATGCTATTTTCCGGACAAACCTTGGAGCATTGCCCAATTTTATCGATTCGTTTCCCTGATTCGACTTCCCTTGTCTGATGCTTCTAGCTTCTGATAGACTCCCAAAAAGTCGAGAGACTGACTCTAGCACATTCTGATGACTGCAAGTACCTGGACGATTTTTGGTGTAGGGCCATTCGGAGCTTCAACTTTCCGACGTGCTTGTGGTCATGATTACTGTTGATTCCACGGCCAAGATTTATTCATACAGTGAAAGCCATATCTTGCTGAACAGATGAAGTGGGCAGACACAACTTGAGGAATGATTTAAACGATTGAGGAATGTACTTGCAGACGCGATGTCCAGCGCACGTGGTCGTTCGCGGCACTAATGTAACCGGACGCCGGTGACCACAGCTATATAAATATTTTCAGTGCTAGCATAACGTCTGTCAACCAAAAATTTCGAGGACGTAGCTGGGACCAATGCTCACCGACGTTATTCTCCCTTCTCCTCTTTCCTGCCCTCACGGTGCTCGAAGTGACAAACATTTTGCCCAGTATCCAGTTCCTTGGCCCCGAAATCCGATCGAGTTGCAAACCAGGGTCGCCTCATTTCATCCCTCACACCAACA
>NW_026848671.1:0-26244 GCF_030435595.1 Desarmillaria tabescens | reverse complement strand
TGTGCTCCCTAGGACTGCCAGCTTTAGGAATCTCGGGTTCCTTGGTAGTAGAAGGTGGAGCGCCGGATTGTGCACCATCAACGGTACCATTTGTCGCGGCAGAGGGTGCCGGTCCGGCCGTATCAGGTAAGCCGATAGCAAGTTGATCAGGAGATCTCTCCAGGGGGGCGACAAAGACGGTGTTTGTAAAACATCAATGCCTTTTGCAGAAAGACCGACTTTCAAGACAATGTTCTCCAAATGCTGGTCCTGTGAAGTGCTCCAAGATCTTTCACGACTCGGGGAGCATTGTTACTCATCAGTGTCTGGAGAAGGCCGATGGCGGCACGCCCGTGCGCGTATCCAGCCGTCGCAAAAACATCTGACAAAAGCGTAATGCGGACGTGCAACGTCACCAAGTTCCGGAAATAATAGTTGGCGTTTACTTCTTCTTCACCTGGGTACAGATTTCATAAATGTGACTGTCAATGGACAAATATCATCGACTCACTTGTAAGGTCAACAAATTGTAGAAGTTTAGATTTATCTTCCAAAGTACCCCAGAAGGTCTGGGTCAAATCTAGTGACTCCTTGACTAGCTTCGCCAAGTGAAGAAGCGTCTCGCTTGTTGCTACTTCAGTCATCGTACGCATAACTTGAACCATAGAATCTGACGCAAGGCTGTTTGCGAAATCGTATGGAAGACAAGGAAGAGCCGTCAGTCTACCCAAGCTGGCGAGGCCATCAGTAGAGGAAAGGAAGTCTCTGCAATGTGGTGTATGCTGGAAAAGACCTTCGAGGAACTACAATGAATTCAGTGAACATGCGTCTTCAGCAGTAATTGTAGTGGAACAACTTACACGACCCAAGACGTCAATAAATGACACAATGTGATTATCATGAGCCTTTTGTGCACCTTCTTCGGCTGGAGAGGAATGTTTTTTGTCCTCTGACGTTCTTGTAGCTGAAGTAGATGCCTGGGCAGCAGTTTGGACGTCCTCCATCGGGACGTCGTCGTCTGAAGGCTCCACGGTAGGCAGGCGAGTAGCTTATACCACTGTTTCGCTTCCTCCGGCGGTTCAAAGGCATTGCCTAGGTCTTCAATTTTGCTCAGCGTAGCTCGTAGAGAGTCGAAGACTGGTCCCTTAAGAATAGGATGATGACGAACGAGTTCATCGATTGCAGTACCTATGAGAACAGCATTTTCTTTCTCAAGGAGGACTTTCAAATGACGATCAGAGGTGAATATGGAGAATATGGAAGGAATAATGCTTGGTCTCGCTGTGAGTTGAGCCTGGCCCACTTCGTTGAGGCAAAGAGCACCGATTGCATTAGGTATGGCTTGTATGACCTATATATGTGGTTAACAGACCGCAATGAAGCTCTACAATGAACTCGTACCTCGATGGCCGGCTCCAAGCCTAATTCGATGGCCTTGTAGAAAGCCTCTGGTAAACCAGCTTCTTGAATCACAGCAAGAGACGTTGGTTCGTTATGCACAAAGGTTGCCATGATATTGATCGCTATACGCCTTCAATACCTTGACATGATATTTGACCGCAGTAACGTACCTATCGGCAGAACACTTGCACCAAAAAGCCCGCGATACTCAATTATCTTCTTGATGGATTTCAGAATGGAGGTATCAATTAACCCCCGGAGACCTTCTGATGTTCCTGAGGATTGCATCATGCGATGCATTGACCGCAGGATATGTTTGAGAACTGCAGCGCGCGCAACAGGTATTTCACCTAAGTAGACGGGATCAGAGAAACAAATGACGGAGTAATTCATAATCGCACTGTGAGATCCGTATATTTCGCGAGACTTCTGATGATCTCCATGTTCCTTAACGTTGAACGAGATCTCAAACTATGTGATATAATGGTTAGAATAGAACTTCACAAGATAAATCAACAGACCTCGATTCTCTCAACCAGAGCATCAACACCGCGCGATGTGCAGAAAAGGTTGAAAGCATTGGTGAAACTATATAGCACGTTATCAACCAACTGCATGGTCTTCGACAAAACAGACAGGCGATTCGGAAGCCTGTTTTCCAAAATCTGGATAAGGAGAGGGATAAGACCGGCGCCTACAACCATATTGCCTCCGGATGCATGAGAAGCAATAAAGGTCACGAAAGACAGCAAGGCTTCCGCGAATGAGTTCGGGACAGATGATTCGGGGTTGGCAATATCGGCCACAGTCTTGCGCACAGACCCATCAGGATACCATGGTTGACCCCAGCATTCACTGATGTCAAAACCTCCTGGATCTTTGACCGGTATCTCGCGAGCGCGTCGAGTGCAGATATAGCGGCGGTCTGAACAGCGATTGGGATGTCCTTGTCAACTTGGAGTAACTCAGCGACATGAGTAATCAAGTCGGGTTCGTAGAGGAAAATAGAGGATGTTGCTTGAGCTTCTGGATGTGTATGGCCAAAGATGGCTATGGCCAGGAGTCGAATGATCACCAGTTTCTCTCTATCATCTTCTTTCCCCTTCATCAGTACCACAGCAGCACGGATCCGACAGAGTAGCTCAAATTTCTCGGAATCCGGTACCGAGTAATTCTCGATTGCATCGGCCAAAATCTCCATCTCCGGTTTGGACTGTAATGTTGACTCATCGATGTGAATGCTGACCGCTCCAGGTGGCGCAGTCTTCGCCTGCGAACTAGATGCTTCTTGAACATCTGTATCCATGCCCTTTACTTTCTCACTGCTAGAACCGGCATCGGTCCTGTAGTATGTGAAGTGTACTTCCCGGGCCTCCACGGGAAGGGCTTCAACATCTGAAGAATCCTTGCCGACGAGAGATCGACAAGGCCTACTCCATACTCCCTAAGATGAGGCCAGCGCTTTGCAAGTGATTGAAGTCGTGGTGTCGAAATATTGAGCGCTTGTGAAACAGATGGTTGAGCTGAATACTGCTGCGACGGTCGCAGCACAGCTTGAGAGTGAGGATGAGGATAGGCTATCCAGATCAGACGTAAAAGGAGACTGTTGAGGCGCTGAAAGGTACATTCAGATAAAGTGCAAGGAAATAGGAAGCAGTTCGACCTGACATCGTAAGAATTGAACATCTTTCGGTTTGTTGAATTCTCTAGCAATAGGCGCTCAAACCTCAGTATCTCTGCGAAGTAAACTGCGGCTCTCTGGCGTGAAAGGTGATATCTGAAGCATGTCGATAGTGTAATCGCGAATCAACTCCTCCAGAATGGCGTCAAACTTGTTCAAGACCTTTATCCAAGCGTTCAAGTCTGAACGCTGCACTTCCAGACGACAATGTCTCCTAATGTTTTGGGAAGTTCTTCATTTGGCGGGTTCTGAAGCTTGGCGATAAGCTCTGCTACAGGAGGCGGCTACAAAAAGACGCGCATCGGTGAGTAACGTATCATACAGTAACAATTTTTACTGTACCGGCGGCACCGCCCTCTTAGATTTGTGAAGAATCTTCATTTTCACGAAGAGTTCACAGAAGACGTGGGATCCACGGAGCCACAGTTAATTGTGTGGGGTGGCTGGGGTGGATGGTGATGAAAGGATGTTGAGACTCAGAGCGATCTCGAAGAGGCGGTGGGTAACCTCAGACGGGGCTTGCACGCGTCAGCTGCTTAATCGGGTATATTTGTAATGCTAATGTGTCACGACACGTCACACATTGTTTATTTTTTTTTCGCTCCTAAAGTAAAAAAAGGTCGAGTCGCTCTTCACGTTGTCTCAAACTTCCATATAGCACAGAATTTTATCGATAAGCGGTAGCCAGTTTATTTTTTTTGATCCCAAGACTGACGTGAGTAGCAACGTTTGCAGCCATCGGCTCTACCATCTCCCAATGCTCGAAAGGTTCCGAGCTTGTATTTGCTTACATGCAGCAATAAAGATCTCCATTCCAGAAAGGATATCTGACAGGACAGTGGGGAGTTTGTATTTATCTGCCATGTAGATTCTTGTAAGCAATTGCATCTACGGCATCCGGTATTAGTCGCAGCGACCATGCGCATTTCGCGCGAAGAAACTTGTCAATGTCAGGACGGTCCAGGCCGGTACTACCCGGTACGGGCCCGACTCCGCGGTGGCGCGAAACACGTGATCCTGCGATAAGTTCTTGGTCCGTGCAACTTGACGATTACAACCTCAAGAGATTCAAAAAAAAACTTCTCCATCGTCTTCACAAGCTCAATGGCCAAGCGAAAGGCAGCTGAGTCCAGTGAGGACGAAGCTTTCATTGATGACGCGTCCGATGCTTCTGAGCCCAAACCGAAACGTACCAAGGTTTGACATCGCGTCTCTTTGCTTCGATGTGGCAGTGGCTGAGTAGCGAGATAGGCCAAAAATATCGAACATTTCAGTGATGAGGATGCGCCATCTACGGCGAAGGGAAAAACCAAGTCATCGCGTAGTAAGGTACGCGCATGCCATTGAAAGCTGACGCGTGCTGGTTGTTTATGATTTCCAGAAAACAAAGAAGGCAGAAGAGTCGAGTGATGAAGACGAACCCATTGAAACCAAATCCAAGCCAAAGGTGCGCTGCCCACTGATATGACCTGACTAAAATCAACACGCCTACTGGATAGCAGAAGACACCCAACGACTCCCGGTCATGATGCTGAAGTCGTCGTGCACAAGACATCCGACGGCGATAAATACATCGATCTTGGAAAGAAGAAGCGCGCGACTGTCCGAAGTTTCAAAGGTATGCCACTGCTCGATATACGGGAGTTCTATGGGCAAGAAGGAGACGAAAGCCAGGCAAGAAGGGCATTTCTCTTTCACTAGAACAGGTCCGTCCCTTTCTTGGGTACGCTGTGCCACCTTACTCAGTCTTTCCAGTGGAAAACGCTCAAGGATGGTATGGATACCATTGATCGACTCTTTGCGACGGTGATGAGAAGTGAATATTTTAAGTAGTCGTATTTGTCTTGTATTATTTGCCGTGTACATTATCCTTTGCTTTCGCACTGATTGTCATGACCGTCTTGTTCTCTTGATTCATGTCGCGACTGCTCCTGGATGGCTGGCACGTCGTCCTGGGCATTGAAACGCATGCACAAATCAAGTCTCGCCAAAAATTATTTTCGAGTGCGTCGACCTCGCTGTTGACCCATCCGGCCAACACCACCTTCAACGTCGTCGATGCTGCCTTCCCTGGTACCCTACCCAAACTCAACCCCAAATGCCTGCTCCTGGCACTTAGGGCATCCCTTGCGCTCAACTGCGATATCCAGCGACGTTCATCATTTGACAGGAAGCACTATTTCTATTCGGACCTGCCATCTGGGTACCAGATAACGCAGCACTACGCACCAATAGCCACAGATGGCTATCTTACTTTGCCAACGCTGGGGAGAAAGGTCAGAATAAAGCAGATACAAATGGAGCAGGTGCGACCTGAGACCCTCTCTTTGTAGCTTAATCGCCAATGGCGTCGTAGGATACCGCCAAGTCGATATTCGACCCTCGAACACAAACCTCCCTCATCGATCTCAACAGAGCCGGGACTGGCCTTCTGGAAATCGTGACAGAACCTGATTTGCAGTCGCCAGACGAGGCCGCGGAGTATGTGCGTGCCCTTCAAGCCACTTTGCGTGCTGTTGGTGCCAGTGATGGGAACATGGACACAGTAGGTCTACTGGCTGTTATTTTACCGTCGCTCACACATTAGAACAGGGATCTATGCGATGTGATGTCAATGTCTCGATACACCGCCCAGGTGAACCCTTGGCACTCGCTGCGAAATTAAAAACCTCAATAGTGTCAAATTTATGGTGGCTGCCATCAGTTAGTTGCTTCTTACGCGGTCTATCTTCAATTATCGACCATTCTAGATTGCGAAATTGTCAGGCAAAGACCCTCTTAATGTCGTCTTGCACTGTACCTCAAGAGACACGGGGCTTTGATCATTATCGTTGGGACACGTACAAACTTCGTTCTAAAGAGGACGCCCCAGAATACCGTTATATGCCTGATCCCAACCTCGGTATTCTTCATGTTTCGGAGGTAAACGACTGACATTCCAATGGCGCTCATTCTCTCACCGTCTTCTTGATAGGCCCAAATACAAGAAATGAAAGACAACCTTCCCGCTCTCCCGGATGCCCTACGCAAGCGTCTCGTCGACACCTATGAGCCTTTTGGCGTTACTCAGATTGATGTCGATGTCCTCATGGGTTTAGACACAGGCAGAGATATTGGATACGACAGCGAAAACAATATCAGTTTGGATGAAACATCTCATCAAGACACTGATATCAGTGCTGTGGCCTACTTTGAAGCGGTCTGTGCCGATAAAAATAGGGATCCCAAGAACGTCATCAATTGGCATGTTGATACTTACTTCGAATTCACTTGTATTCATGTTCAACTAACAGGATATTGCACTCCTTACAAGGACAGCTCTCAATGCTAGATAAAACTTTTACCTCGAAACACATAACACCCCGTCAGCTGGGTGAATTGATCGACCTTGTTGCATCAAATAGTGTAACGAGACCGTCGGGGAAGTTGTTACTTCGGCACATGTTGACCCGACCCGTCAATTACCCCGGAAACCTCTGTCCGACAATTAGCGGTGAAATTAAACTTCATGTCGATGTCCTCCTCTTCCGGGGATGATCTTCAATTCGTCTGTACGCGAGCTGTTGAAGCATTGCCTGACGAGGTTGCGGCTCTCCGGCTGGACATCATAATGTGATCAACAAGATCGTGGGCTGGGTGATGAAGGAGACGAGAGGAAGAGCGGACGCTAAAACAGTCAGGGAAACGGTACTCAACCTCGTAAAAACATAGAATTAAGCATGATCATGATCGATGAGCAATGTGCATATACTACTTTTGACATCTTCATGCGAGACCAGCTGCAGCTAAATGCGCGCCTCTAAAACCTTTCGTCAACAACCCACGAATCCAAGCCCTCGTGATCACAGAGTGGGCCTGTATATCCATGATGGATTCGGCCAATACGACTTGCGCGTATGATTTTTGGTATCGCCTGATGGACATGTCATGAAGTGAATGTGACAGAGAAATTGTCTGTTACATACCACCAACACCTGAAATAGTCGAAGAGTAGGCTAAAGGAAAACAACCCTCTATCCCTTATGCTGTCTATCACACGGATCCGGTCGTCTTGCCATACCGCATATATACAATACTTGGCCATGATCAAAAATATTCGGACCTAGGAAGCGAAAGTTGGAGAAAGACCGACATGAACGAAATGACACATACATTTGAGTGCGTCGTCATCAAAGAGTGATCCAGATTCCTAAAAATTGTTGAGGTAGGGTCTCTAAACAGAGAACGATGTGAATCCCTCTCACCTTAACAAGTCATTGACCTTTAACACCATAAGTACTCTCCTTGGGACATGTCTAAGGACGTGCAGAATCGATGCGAACATCCCTTCTCGCGTCATAATCGTATTCTGTATCAACTGTACTTCCTCCTCAGTTTGCGGAGATATACTCATCATGTCAGAGGCACGCTCAAAAGTACCGCTTTCGAAAGTCCCCTCTAAACCAGCACGTCCCGTTATGGCTGCTTCAAATATAGGATACAAGTCCGGACCAACGTTCCCAACTAACTGAGCGTATTTTCGGCGGTCAGCATTGGCCGACTCGCTAGCGGGGGCGAAGAGGGAGAGCCAAAACTTGCCATAGTTGACACGAAGTGGCGTATCAAGGTCAAAGTACAAGCCATGATCCAGTAGTACGACTTCAAAATTATAGGGAGACTTAGATGTTTGTGGTGCCAGACGAATTAACAGATTCCCTAAATGCCGAGTTAACTTGATACTAGTGCATCAAAAATGGCTTATCATACCCAGATGGGGGTCCTGCAAGTGGTATTATTAGCCCAGTGGCAAACACTGAACACAGGCGTACCGCGTGAAACCAGCCATTGATGAAAATCATTTGATTAAATATGCGAGACAGTTCCAAAGCAACTTTATTACGATCGATGTTGGCGTCGGCCAGGTACTCTAGATCGTCCACTATGATTCTGCTGTTAATAACTGCCTGACCACAGCGATGTCACGAACCTCGGGCTCCTTGGATGTATTCCATAATGAGCACTCGCTTTTTTGCAACAATGACCTCTGGAATATAAAGAGAAGTTCTGATATTTTTGAAGTCGTTGGCAGTCTTCTTCGCGTTAGTTGCTTCGTGGACGAAATCCATTTCTTTGGGAAGATTCTCTCGCATCTCTTCCTGCAGAAAGATAATTCAAGTTCACGAAATCGAATAGATAGCTTATTCCATACCCCGAGCCAAGTAAACTCAAATTCGGGAAACCAGTATTTGATCCATCCTGTTGAAGGGCATAAGTGGTGCACCTGAATGAAGAAAGTCATGTACCCAGCGCAACCTCAACCATTGCCATATCAATATCACAAAACTCTGCTAGGTGAGGATGTTGCAGCTAATGGATGGGTCAGAGGATGCTCTCAAGATATATTCGTTGTTATGCACCTTGACAGCAACGCGTTTACCAGAAGCGTGATGGTGCCCGACGTGCACTTGCGCCAGACTGGCCACCCCAATAGGATTTGGGTCGAAATCATCGAACAGTTCGTCTATGGATGCACCCATATCCGAGAGAAATAGGCCTTCCAGATTTTCATACGGTGTAGGCTGGCACTGATCCTGCAGAGGCCTCATAGTGCTGGTCCATTCCCTCGGCAGCATAATAAGAGACGACATATGCTGTCCCAGTTTTATGAATACACCTTCTGCGATGTCAACAATGGAAAGCGAATTAGATTGATCAGAGAGCGCACCTCCATTCGCCAGTAGAGCCTTCAATACTCTCTTTGCGCTTCGTGTATGGCACTCCGAATACGCCTGCATCCTTTCCTCCTCCGTTTCATACGATCCCGCAAAGGTCCATTTGTAGTCAATGGCTCCGAGTATAGCAGCCTCTAAAACACATCTATGAGTATTCTCGCGCCCATTTATCGAAATACACGTACCTCCAACTCTGGCGCAGCGTATTATCGCAAGTACTGTATGCTTGAACGGCTTCGAGTTGTTATATGCTACATAACCGAGGCCAGACAAGACGAGAATCGTTGCAGGATAAACCAGCCAGGTTGAATTCCGTTCACGACTGCGACCCTGGGTAGTACGACCGGACTCACTGGTGCGCCTGCGAAGACGTGCTGGAGCGGTCCATATATCCCTGGAGACAGGACGAAGAGGATGAAACGCCCTTTGACTATGGGTTATGCATTGACGCCGCAAGAGGAGCATTTGACAAAACGCTTGGCTGCTTCCGGTAGTAGATGGAACGACTTCGGCCGAAACCTCCGGCAATCGTACAGGTGCTAACAATACAATATATGCATATTACATGGAATTCAACGCGATTCAAACATTGCTACTACCTCTCCTGCTGAATATGGACGCTATAGAGTTTGATATTCGATTAGAAGACTGACCCTCCTCATTTTGGTGCATGGCTTCCGCATATCTAAAAAACATGAGCCAGGCATTGCTTGAACATAAAAAACCACGAACAAAAGTTTATAGCGGACTAGTTCACTTTCCGTTTCTTCATTTTGTAATCTTGCTTTTACAAGCTCGTTCTGAACAGGTTCATCAAGATATCAAGCAGACCACAAGACACTACTTACCAACAGTTCTACGTGCTCAGTACTCAGTTGAGCGAAATCTGCTTCAAGGCTTTTGCTATCTTCGAATGAGAACGGGGAATAATCAAAATAGAGAGATACCAACACTTTGGCGGACAAATTTCGATTCGTTGTCCTGAGCTCGTCCATCTCGACTTTATGCTTGTTGGCTTCACGCTTGTTCCCATATTGAGCTGACGGCACTGAAAACTGGTATGCGCTTACCATAATGTCATCGTATTCGTGACCGTACGTATCTAACTGAAATGGCGTTATCCGAAGTGATACTGCCTCGTTCACGAACTCGTCTGCATTGTATTTGACTCCGTGGAGATCTCCGCATTCAGCAGACTGCACCTAGAAGTGTCCTCAGTAAGTTTATAATCTATATGCATTGATCTCAAACCTTGTATCTGTCAAAGAGCTTTGTATTGAGAAACGTCAGGATCTCATCGAACTTGAGACCCAGAAGTAAGTCCTCGTTCTTGCGAAGTAGGGCGATGCTAAATCCAAACATAGCCTCGATTCCGTTTGCTAGACAGTTGTCATATATCCGGAAAACGACGTCTAATGGGAATCTACAATGGAAGTGAGTTAGATTCGGATGTGAAAACTCCAAATCAAACCGGTAGCTGAACATCGTCAAAAACCACTGTGAACAGAACATGCTGGATTTGACACCTTGGCGAAGGAAATGTATATGAAGAACAGGTAGAAGCTCCTCCACTAAACGGTCAAACTGAGAAAAGGGGGCCATTCATCCTCTGGTACCGTCTGCTGAAAGAAATCGAACAGACCTGAAACTGATAAGAGACCATGAGTGCTAACTGTCGTGGTAAAGCAGGCAGATCTTACCAGACGTAGTTGCAGCTTCGGCATCTCCGGAAGGAAGTGGCCTCGAAGATCGTAAACATACATCAGCCGAACCAGCAGGGAAAAGGCTTCCTCATCCGGCATCTGCATGATACATTAGATTTTATATTGTGAACAAAGTGAAGATACTGACATTGAGCAACAATATGGCGACTACGAAGGGAAGCCCTTGGCAATATCCCACCTGCGAATCATATCTAGAAGGGAATATAAGCGAGAACGGCAACGAACATCGCCCCTGATTAAACATACAGAGAATATGCTTTAAGGACATTGAACAAGTTCTCCTGCCCAATGCCATCGCCGTCGGTAAAGAAGTCGTGATGAGGAAACGTTCTGGTCCATTGAAACTTGAGGTATGCGTCAGTAAGCGTTTGGCATGAGCTTACCTGCCTAAATCGCGGGTTATAGCTTTCTCGTGCGGACTTGTCTCCTTCAAAAGCTTCAGATACGTGCTCTCTAACTCAGGATATTTCGATGCTGCCCTTCATCTTCACCGTTAGCTTCAACTGTCACAAAATAGATAAATCCATCTACATAAGCTGCCACATCATGCCTCGAAGGGTTCCAGGAATTCCTTTGACGATGGCCTGTGCAAGTCTCTCTGGTTCTTCGGAGGCAAATTGTTGGTAATCTAAGGGCGCGTTAGACGTTGCAAATGCAGGGAATACTATCTTCATCACCAGACATGACAGCGCCCCAAAAATCTATTTTATTGTACTGGCCATCAGCAAAAATCCAAAACACATCAGATATGGACGTACCCCAGTCAATAACCTCAGCGTCATTGCTATTTTCAGTCTCTGTTTGATCTCCCTTCTCCTTTTGTAAACGAACGAATCCCTCTTGAAGTTTGATTTGTCCGTCGATGCTGCCTCGTTTCGTGGAATCCTCCTCCAGCTTTGCTAGAAGAAACGTGAGATTATGATTGGACCGTATCGTCGTTGTAGAAGTTGATTTCTTGTGAGAAGGCTTCTTGGGAGCCTCGAAACTCGACTCCAGAGTGGATGAATTGCTATGCGGTCGAGGACTGTCCAAAGTATGTACCGACGAGCCTGCGCTGGAACTACTACGCCTCGAAGAAAGAGCGACAGTCGAGAATCGAGAATCATCCTCCAGGACTACGTCGTTGAAATCGGATTCCGCCACAGATTCTCGGATGGTTTGGTTGACGTCGAATGTCTGGGCCTTGGGCGACAACAACGAGTCCAAGGAAGCGGCAACTGTCGCGGTGGCAGCCTCCTGTGGCATTGTGGGTATTTTGACTACCTGCCCGATGTCATGAAGAGTGCTTTCCGGGCACTTGGCAGTTGGATTTAGTAAGTTGCTGTTCGACGCAGCAGATAACCCTGCGATATTCTCGAGTTGCTATTATTATCATCATTTTGGAAATAAAATATCGAATCACGTGATCTAATTGGTCGGAGTTAGCCGTACCTCGTGGCACTGCCACTTAGTCAACGTTGCGCCGGGATCCAACTTGGTAAAGATCGTTCATGTCGTAATGACTACTGTAACCTAGTTGTTAAACAGCATCGAAAGTTGTACTTCGCAATGGCAAAGTAACGGATTGGCGCCTTCTAGCTCCAAGTGGCCTTTTCGGACATGTCGGTATTTCCGTCGTACCGTCGGTTTGCTATCGACATGATCTATGCGCTGCACCTTTTGCTAACCGTGCTATCATATATTTACAAGTACATTCAATGTTGAAAGATATAATACAATGAATAATAAATCTTTTTCGATGGGAAGACTCTCCTGTAATCACATTTACTTCAAGATGTATCTGCCGAAAACGTGAATGTAGAGCGAAAGGAAGTTCCAACAGAACATAAAATCAGCTACTGTCGTCAGAGTCAGAGGACGAGGATGATGGGTGAATCCTCCGGCGTTTCACAACGGCGGTAAGGTTTTCAAGTTCCAGGAGATAGTGACCCTTGGAAAAGATTATCAGAGTATCCTGATGATAAAAGTCCGTCGATCTTACCTCCTTCCAGCGTTCTGAATGGCTATGGGCCCGAACGATGTGCATTCCAAGGTATGCTGAACACTTCTGGCATGATATCTGCTGCATTGTGTGGGCGCCGGTGTTCATCAAATGCATTACGGGAGGCGAAAGGTTGACATTGTGACTGCGGGGGGCCCACGATCAATATTAAATGCGAGTCTTCAACGGAGCAACGTTACTTACATATCAGTAAATAATGAGGCTTTCCCATTGAATCCTCTGAATGCGCGAGCATGAACAGGGATCTACTATGACGTGTTGAGAGAGAATATTAAGGGCAGGAGTCATGATACATACTTTGGTCAAAGGAAGTAACACTCCGATGGACGTTACACACGTCTTGCAACGCCTGCAAGCCAGCGGACGGGGTACAGGAGGGAGGGGTCGCGCCTGCCGAGCTGTTGGCAAACTAGGCAGACGGCGTAGAGATACCGCTTGAGGTTGTTCAACAGTGCAGTAATTTCGTTGTAGTTCGGAAGACATTGAAAAAGGCAGGATGGGGTGGATGCCAAATCTCGAGAGTCGGGGGAATATATATCAGACGGCGTATATAAGCAGTGTCACATTTATGATATTGGCTAGCTCAATCCAATGATGCGGGATACCATCAGTGCAGTGCGCTCAGTGCAACAGCTCGCAGCCGTGTCCTGAGAAGCCCCGGATAACTGTCTGATTGATGGAGTATGCGTGACATTGTAAATATAAATTAATGAAATACATGGGAAGGATCAGAGATAACATATGGCCACCTGGCTAGCAGGAACTGATGGAGTATAGTATTGATGGGACTCGACGACTACGGAGACAACCGTGCTAAATCCGGACAGGCCCCTATTTGGCGTTTCGTAGTTCGATCTGCATCTCCCATCATCTTCCACATTATGGCGAATCTCCTTGTGTGCACAAGTACAAATGTTCTTCTTCCTGCTTCAGACTCCCCCCAACCAGCCACTATCGTCGTCGATACAATTACGGGAAAAATAACCGAGGTCAATCGAGGCAGAGCTACTAAGACATCATTTCCGGATAACATCCAGTGGGTGGATGCTGGCGATAAATATGTCCTCCCAGGGCTTGTTGAGTAAGCCTCTGATGAGATTGTCTCCAACCTGCCCTAACATCAAATCGTTCTTGCTGCCAGTGCTCACGTACATCTCAATGAACCTGGTAGAACGGATTGGGAAGGCTTCTGGACGGGCACCAGCGCTGCTGCATCGGGAGGGGTTACAACTGTCGTAGACATGCCGCTTAACTCTATTCCTCCGACAGTTACTGTCGCCGACCTTGATACCAAAAAGGCCGCTGCCCTTGGACAGTGTTTTACTGATGTCGGCTTCTGGGGCGGAGTGATCCCCGGAAATCAGGTACGATTTATGGTAATATAATATGGAATAGTTGATCCAGACTAAATCTCTTGCACGTCAGGAACACCTCAAACCTCTGGTCGAGGCAGGCGTGAAAGGTTTCAAGTGTTTCCTCATCGAAAGTGGCGTAGAAGTGGGTACACAGCCCTGAACGCCCTGCATTTTTTAATCTAATCCTTATCAGGAATTCCCTTGTGTTGCGGAATCTGATCTTAGAGCATCCATGAATGTTCTCCAAGTGAGCGATATTTTTGCCGCTCTATCTCTAGACCAACGTACCGCCAATCACAGGACGTCCCCACAGTCTTATTATTCCATGCTGAACTTGATGATCATTCCGAAGCCGCCAATGACGACCATTCAAATCTTTCTCCGAGACTATACTCAACATTTCTTGGTTCCCGTCCTCAAAAATTGGAGTTCGATGCTGTCTCTTTGATTACCTCCCTTCAGAAAGAGTATCCATCTCTAAGATGTCACATCGTCCATCTGTCGGCCTCATCGGCTCTCCCTTTAATACGATCGGCTAGAATGGCTGGCTTAAAACTTACTGTTGAGACTTGTTTTCATTATCTTTGTCTATCAGCCGATGACATACCTCACGGACATCCCGAGTTTAAATGTTGCCCTCCGATTCGAGAAGACAGCAACAGGGATCTTCTTTGGGATGCCCTAAAAGAAGGAGATATCGATTGTGTCGTGTCTGATCACAGTCCTTGCGTAGCGGAATTAAAGAAGCTCGATGAAGGAGACATCATGAACGCCTGGGGAGGTATCAGTACGCTTGGTCTTGGACTGAGCTTACTTTGGACAGAAAGTTCTAAACGAGGCGTTACGATTGGACAGATTATCAAGTGGACGAGTCACCGAACAGCGGAACATGCGGGTTTAGGACATTCCAAAGGTCAATTGACGGTAGGATATGATGGTGACTTTGTGATATGGAATCCAAACACTGAATTCGTGGTAATGTATCTTTCAAGAAGGCCGCTCTGTATCCATTTGACTGACAGATCTCCAGGTCACGAAAGAATCGCTCAACTTCAAGAACAAAATATCACCGTACGAAGGTCAAAGACTCCGTGGTCTTGCAGAAAAGACCTATCTTCGTGGCAATCTGGTGTATGACCATCAAATGGGATTGCAAGGGTCGAAGCCTACCGGAAAGCTGCTCTAAGGACTGTCTCTCCAAAATCTTCTGTAAAATATATGAATTTGGGGTTATGATTTCACCGACTTGAAGCTCCAACGCTCGGTCTGAATCAACGACCATCATCTTTGGAAGATCTGTCAATGAGCTGCAAAGTTCGATTGTTTCTCACCTCGTTTCGGTTGGTCCGTCCTGTTTACCGGATCATAAGTAGAAGATCTTTCTCACGGATAAATCGGCGATTGAGAACGTCTCTATAGTCGAGGACATTCATTGTCAATTAGACATTCGTCCAAATTCTCTTTGTGGTTCAAGAAAATTGGGCGCATGGCCCGCTGGCAACCAAAACAGCTCTTGGTCTTAAGCGGTCTCAAGGTGGTGAAGTACTCCTTGTGAGAGACGTAGTTTTGGTTAGATAAAGCAGTCTTCTCGCAGCTGTGCGCCAAAATTCATCAAACAGATTTCCGTTGAGCAGTTTTGTTCAGATTAAAAAGGGCTCTTCTCAAGTATCATGTTTGATATTGACATGATACTGATAACATTCTTCGTCGTTGCGCCCGCCGCCAAGTACTAGGGGGGCACAACGGACAGTTGACTAAGACACTATGGAAGTGAGACGGCAAGTCGGCCAATTACTTGAAATAGGACCCTAGCAATGCACGTGGTGACGGCTGTCGACGACCCGTCCAGCTACGACCATCCTGTCTTCCTCGCCACTGCGTCCCTTGGGAGATGCTTTCACTGTGGAGTCTCGTTGTATCGCTCCTCTTTCAAGGCGTCCATTCATGCCTTACCGCTCGGCGCACGAAATCCGGGAATCTGTGGACTCTGATTTCCGTTCTGATCATCTTGTCGCCAGGAGTCTATTCCTATATCCCTGCCTCACCGACAAACTCGACCCAAGACGCAATAGCTGGTGGACTCAATATCACGGATGTTTCCAAGCTTCATTTACAGTGGTATTCAAATGGGTCAGTGCACTTCGCCGCGGAGCCAGAATTGGACTAAGTCAGTTGTAGATCGTACTGGGAAACTGTGTCATATCAGTTGGTTGGTCACGACAGTCAGGGAATCAGCAAGGTGCGTGATGCACTTGAGATGTTCTCATCTATGATTCACAAAATTTAGGGCGCCCTCGTGCATTTCTCGGAGACGTCGGTTAATAACAATACCCCTGCAAGCAAGTTACTGCTTTGTGTCTCCTGGCTTCACCTTTAATATTTCTTCAGCGACGACTCCTTGGATCGCTCTGGTTTCCTGTGACTTCAACGCTACGAATGCTTCTCAGGAGATCGATATATTCACACTTGCGCGCGACAAGGGTGCTGTTGCAGCTGTAAGCGTCGTGGCTCACTTCCTCAATTTAAACCCTCAAGCTTCTTTTCATGCAGCTTCTCTACTCCCTCTACTCAACGGCTTGCGTAATCAACCCCGAATACGCAGATCCACAAACCTTTGACCAAGTTTTCGATATTTTCTCCACTCAAAGTCTTACTTCTGCCCATCTCATCGAATACCAGTTCGGTCAAATAGGGTCCACTAACGACAGCATATCTGGAACCTACGACTCTCAAAGGCTTAACGACTCAGCAGCAATTATGAACGCGACTATATCTTCTGGATACGCAACCTCATCTGGTTTCCTGTATGCCACTTTACGGGCATATAATGCTACGGGCGATGATAATGACACATCTACGACAAGTAGTAGTTCTGGATCAGGCAGTGATCAGCAAGGGGGTTCTTCTAATACTGCTTTAGCCATGTAAGCGCTTCCACTGGTGATACGCTACACACTAACTCACCGATGCAGGATTGTATTATACGCCATCACAGGTTGTGTATCCGCTCTCTTCTGTGTTATTATTGTCACCGGTGTAAAGTCCTCTACCTCCTCGCAGTGGAAGCTTACTAATACCGCCATGCGTATACCAGGCGATTCGTGCTATCCGACACCCCGAGAGATACGGCCCTCGAAGGCGTGGAGGAGGCGAGATGTACCAGAGCCGCACGCAAGGTCTTACACGCGCAATCTTAGACACGTTTCCGATCGTCAAGTTTGGTAGCTCGCAAGCAAGGGGTCCAAACGTGGCTTTCAAGGATCCGGAAGCCGTCGACCCCCATGCTCCAACTAGCGCCGCGATTCAGATGCAAGGCTTGAGTGATGATGCCGCAGCTGGGCAGCCAGCTGTTCGTCGACCGTCCCGACGGCAAACTCAAGAAAACAACGCCGACGCCGCAGCCTCCACCTCCGATGATGGTCAAGGTGAGGGTCACTCTCGTAGTGGCCAACCCGGCCAGAACTCTGAAGATGTCCCTGTGCCTGCTGCTATTGGTCGGGAAACATGTCCTATCTGCATAGTGGACTTTGAGGAAGATGACGATGTTCGGATATTGCCATGTGAAGGCCATCACCGGTTCCATCAGCAATGCGTGGATCCCTGGCTTTTGGAATTGTCCAGTTCTTGTCCTATTTGTCGACAAGGTTCGTATTTCGCCACGGCTACCGTTTGATCTGTCTGAAACGAATTTCTTTTTTCATTCCAGATTTCCTTGCCCTTGAGTCGATGCTGTCAAGGCCAGGTGATGTTGATGGAAATGAAGAATTTCATCCTAATCTCCCAGACGGTCATGCACACAGTACTGGGGGCAGCAGCCGTTTCTCACGTTATATACGTTCGGCAGTGAGAAGGCGTCGACAAGACGAAAATGGCCCTACAGAACCTTACCTGCCTACTGCCGCACACACCACAGTTTAAATATATCCGAACAATACCTTCTGCACACTCCTTTACCTCTTCTGTACCACCAAAATCCATTTGTATGTATGAGTCAAGTATATCCATTGTTTTAACGCGATTATATACAGCGCAGTCAGTGAGTCGTGATACAAAAGCCACAAGTACAAATAATCGAGCGATGTTACACGTTACTTGAAACTGCTAGCATCGCCCTCTACAAGGATTGGATAAGGGTATGGATCCCTCCTTCAAGACGAAACGAGGGACGGTCATCAATCATTGATGCCGATGATACACTGTCACCGTCGACTATGAAATTTCTGGACGAAGGCAGTCTCACAGTGCCTACGGTGCCAAGAGGCGCTTCGATGACGAGCGTAAAGTTGTTGGTTGATGACACGTTCCACTTTACTCCAAACCAGCCCAAAGACGTTTCGAATCCACCCTCAGCCGACTGAAGTCCACTTAGCACAGGGGCTACCGACCAGCTAGAACCCTGTGGACCTGTGAGCGTCAACCCAAGTACAAAGAACGTTAGCGCAGAAGTGGGGCCAGTAGACCAGCCGTGGGAATGGCTGGTATAAGCATGATCTAAGTCGTACCCGGCCGCACTCCGATAGCTGTTTTCAAACTATAAGTCTCTTGATCACATCAAAAGTACAACGCACGTACCCCAGCGAACCATTAGCGGTGTAGCCCTCCAGAAGTGTGGACTGCACTGATATATTGGTATATAACATGTAACCCCATTCTTGCCGAAGCAGGTCCAGCGCCCGTTCTCCCTGCCCAGCGACGAAATGTGCTTGGACCTATCATGGACATTGGAAATTTGATCAGTTGCTGCGCCTTAACTTAGAAAAGACAGAGAGAAATTAACCTCAAATCCGCCTACGAATGGAATTATGGTATCATTCAGTTCTGGGCTGAGAGGGCCTATCGGTGTCCAGAACGATGTCAATCCCTCGCTGATAGCTACATTCTGACTGGCATTGGCTGTAACATTGTAGAGGACTGCCAAAGAGTTGCCGTCCTGGGGATGGAGGCTCGTGTTCTCGTTATCGCGGAACATGGCAGCCGACGAGTCCCACAATATTTCATTAAAAGCGGACTTCACTGAAGACGCATTGGCAAGGTAGGCAGCCGAAAGTGACGATTCTCCTAGCTGAGACGCAAGGTCTGCAGCTGTAATCAAAGTCTAAATAATGGCAACGTTACATTCGGCCCAACGTAAAACCACAGAAGGTGTAGTACGCACCCTATAAAGTAGAGCATTAGCTGCAGAGTTATGGCCTTGTCCGCCATCTCTTCCCCAATCGTTAGCGAATGCAGGAGGTACATTCATCAAACCAGTAGCGTCGACCTGGCTTTGTAGGAAATCAAGCGCATACGTGTAATTTGCCCAGATTGTTCTGATGAAGTCGAGATCGCCCGTATACAAGAAGTAACTGTGTGAACCGATAAGTGACCAAGAAATGTAGGTGTCGCTCCCGCGAG
The DNA here is from genome assembly GCF_030435595.1 of Desarmillaria tabescens. Classification (NCBI taxonomy): domain Eukaryota; kingdom Fungi; phylum Basidiomycota; class Agaricomycetes; order Agaricales; family Physalacriaceae; genus Desarmillaria; species Desarmillaria tabescens. The sequence goes on along the minus strand of NW_026848671.1, from coordinate 6,997 downwards.
CATTGATGGGTGGACCGGAATACTGAAGAGAGCCCGTAGAGGGGTCTTGAGTAGAGAACATAACAATGAGAGAGTTCTTTGTGGCCAGAAGGTCATTTGTCGACACCAGCTGGGTATGCGTCGAGATTCCCATATCACCTATTTGTTGTCAGTACGAGGAAATTCTATTCGGATGACAATAATCATTTACCAGGCCAAACGGTTCTGAGCATATCGATCAAATTCTGCATTTTAACAGGATTGGTTTCTACTTACCGGTCACGCTTCGCACCATCGACAAGGACAGGTCCGGATACAGGTCCTGCATTCCCATTATTATCCCAGCCTTCAAGTAAGCCAGCAAGTCAGTCAACAATACGCAAATCACTTGAAGCCTGAATTACCGCTAGTAGCCACACAACTTCGGGCTTGATTTGGATCGATGGTGTTCGTCTGAACAGTATATGCTCCAGAATACCACAATTTAGTTAAAAAATTTGGATCCTCGAACACTGGATCCTCTGCAAGGAAATAACCCGAGTACGCTCTGAGATCGTTCCAATGAGGCATGAAGGTAATATCGACCAGCACATCGGAAATGGACACAGGATCATCGTTGGTAGTAGCTATTGTCAGATATCTAAAACCGCCTCTCTGCTGCGCTAACGTCTGGGTTACCTTCCCTGACGGAGAGGGCAGAGAAAGTATCTGCGCTCCATCGCCGTTCATGAGAGGATTCGCATGGCAAGAGTCATCAGATTGATGAGGACTGATGAATAAGGGAGATTCTGAGAAAGATAACGCCAAGGATGTGTTTTCGCTGGCCGAATCAACAGTGAAGGATAGTAGGCCACCGACCTACGGTTCGAAATGATTAGTGATAAAGACATAGCTCAAAATATGAAGTTACTTCTTTTAAAAAGTCCAGTGTAATGTATGACTCTTGGCTAGCCAGCGTCATAGAATTGGTGGAGTCTTCGACAGTAACTTGAATATTTCCGATGCTGGCGATGACTTGGACAGGAAGGACAGTCTTTGATCTCGGAGCATAATTGAAGGCATCCCAGGGCCCCGCCGGCGCTACAGCAGCAACATAGAGGGCACTCGAGAGTAAGAAACATACGTCGGAGAAAGGGCGCAGCATCTCACAGGCAGTAAGTACCCCAGTCCATGGTGTCGATTACATTTTATAAGACATTCCGGTCCGCTCAGGAAGACAAGCCAAGAGTCAAGTGCGTAGAGAGAAACGCATGACTAGGATGCAAACGAAGAAGTCGAGAAGAAGTTGGTGGGAAATGGAATTCCTCCACATATTAGTTCGGAAACCGGCCCTGAAACAACCGTCAGAGCCTTGGACGTCGAGTCACCAGACATTTTCCCAGTAACAGATTGGCTTGTTTTTCAGGCCGTTGCGATACGGCACCAAAAAAAGAGTAATTGCATGGCTCTGCCATCATCCTCTTTGACCGAGTCCGAGTGCGAGAATATAATGCTAGATTGCTTGTGATGCATGAATCGGGGTTGGAAGGGCGAAAACCTTTGATCGTTCACGTGCCTTCAAGACGTCATACCTCGTCATACGGTAGGCGCGACGCGGCCGGGTCGCGCACATCCTAAGCTTTTCGATGCCGCTCTCAACCCTTTCTGTTTGTTCCCCTCTTTTCCTACCTCGGCTTCTCCCTAATGCCCCATGATTTCGAGTGCATCAAATTTAGGTGTCAGTGAGTAGTGACATTAGTATCTTAACGTATCTCCCTGTTCCTTCTGCCAGGTTAGCTACCACGCTGACTAAGAGCCCCATTTCAAGATCGATGGTGGCGTTAGGTGCTTTCCTTGTTTTCTCGTTTCCTCTTGACATCTTAGTCATATTACTGCCTTGTTTTACGATTCTACGAAGCAACTGGCAGCCGTGGAGTTGTGACAGCAGTCTATGAGTCTCAAGTTCTTCCACAGGTGATTGAGAAAGCGGGCTGTTGACAGACCAATAGATACTGTTAGGATGCATAGCACTACATCGTTTTTCAAACTACTGCAACGAACATTGTCATAGTACAGCACGACAGCTCCTATCAAGATGTCAATCACCATCATAGGCACCTTCACAAATGTAACAGCTACTTACTCCCAGTGCCGCAGAGTCAAATAATATCCCCTGATAGCATTTCTGACTGCAGCTTGCGTACTTGGGATAAGATGCCATCACGGGTACAATTATGACATTCCAAGTCAAATATCTGCGGGCGTTTGATGGAACTCTTGCTGGGGATGTGCACGTGAGGCAATGGTTTTCACAAGCAACTCTGGGCGACTCAGGACATGATCTATCGAAAGCGAGAGTCCTTTGAGTGAAGGCAATAAAGCCGTCTCATATGGACAAAAAGTAAGACGAGATAGAAGATTTTCTGTCAGGTAGACGAATACAGCCAAATCTCGAGCGTTATTAACCGGATCAACGTGGTGAGGGTATCCATCAGTTCGTGCTCCTCGAATGCCGGCCCACAAAGTTGGAGCTGTAAGAGTCGGGCCTGGAGTCTAGATCGTGTAATGAAACCAACAAATCCGGTGTGCGACCATGTATTGTCGTTACAAAAGAAGCCGAGGGAAGTTGGGCAGGGAGCAGTGATCTTGTGTAGGAACTGTGTGATAGGATCTTTGACGCTGCAACCATACGTGTCGATGGGATGACGGGTAATATAGAGGGAGCTGAGCTCTGGCAGCACAAGCTCTGCCGCCCTGGTCAAAAGTGTTGTCCTTAGCAAGCTGCAGTGCCCATCTTCGATTTCGAGGTCGAGATCAGATATGCAAGGGAATTTAGCCATGGTCCATAAAGCATCCGTCGGACTACTGTATAATTTCGATCAGAGCGAATGGCTTGTGACCTGTGACGGTCCTGGACCTTGCCGAATGAACGAATACGGAATTTGGGACTGTGACATTCATAAAAAGTACGAATAGGAACCCGAACGAAGGTTGATTTTATGAGCAGATCCTCGACCGTAAAGGGATCAGGATCCTTTGAAAACAGCGCAAAAAGCGCTCTCGGAGAATTTTACGCTATTTTACACGATTTGTGGCCCAATTTGGGATTTTTTTTGGCGCCTGGAGCCCCAGAACCTATCCGAATGAGGCTCCTGTGACCCGTGACATACCCTTCTTTTACGAATACGAATGCGGGCTCAGGACATGTGACATTCGATGTGATCGAAATTATACACTGACAGACACCAAAGATAATGCAAGGAAGTACGGATGTCCTAGCCCGAAGGTGCGGCGTCCAGGATACAAGGTTTACCATCCTAAGTTGGAGGAAAAGGGTAGATTTATCTGCGACGCGTCCCCTTGACAACAGTGGAAAGCCTTGGAATTATTGGCCGAATTGCTAGTGGCCCAAGAAATCAGCAATTCAGATCGCAATGAAAGTGTGGCTCACTGATGACTAGTACTACTTCTTCTATTTTCCTTTCCTTGTGATTGCTAAGACATTGCCCAATGCCCATACAACTGAGTTTGCACAAATGGTAGTGCTTCACGACTTGTCCAAAAGCGCGCATATATCCGGGCCGTTGTATTATGGTTGTGGAGAATAAATGAGAATAAGTAGCCGAGAGATCGTCGAAGAGTCGAATGGCGGTATGGTATGTGTTGTGTTTTGAATGCCGGACCCGAGCTCCGATATTACAATTACGTCCCTCAGTGCGCTTTTACAACTTTTCATGGAACCCAGGGCGGGGTGCATACTGGTATAGGGTCGAGAAGAGCACCGTATCAGCCCACATCCTTCCTGACCGCAATCGCGTTTCGTTGACCAACGCGTTTTTACCTCCGTTTCTTGTTGGTGCTCTAAATTTCCAAGTTCTCGCCGACCACGATGACAGTCGCGCCGGAAAAACTCTGTCCCCAAGAGATTCTTCGATTTTAAGGTCGAGAGAGTATAGGTTCGTGAATTCACCTGAAATCCATAAAGCGTCGACTCGGAAGGGTCGAATTCGTCGAAGCTGTCATAAAATCTGTTATTTAGACATCAAAAGCCCCTCGACCTAGCATAATGCGCCAACTCGAGGGAGTACAGTTTTCCTATAGACTCTAGCCATATGAATTCCTCATAACATTGAATAGGCGCCAGGTCATATAAGCCAAGCATGTAGAGATTATCCAGGCTAAGGATTTCGTTGAAAGACGGATCACAGCCAAATATTTTGAGCGTGCGAAATCGAAAACTTTGTGGAACCAATAATGATGCAGAGATCAGAGAATGTATTTTCTCCGTGTCTTTTGGCTCTTTCGGAAAGGAAGGTGGGCGAGTATGACATGAAGATGTTTCCTGTGTGAGCGGCGGACATAAACTGGCAGTGCTCTGCAGCCGCTATATGCGTTGTATCGATATTGACAGATATGGTCGTCCATAGGGATGGCATTGATACGGAGATTTTGCGCCAAAAGATACTGGGAAATATTCAACGCGTCCTGGTCTATGCCGCAAGGTAAAGTCTGTATATCACCAGTCTTATCCTTGAAGGAATGGCAGACATAACTGAATATACAGCAAAGAACTTCTGCGGGAAGGACACGGATGGGGGAACATAACAAGGATCTTTGAGCCGCGATGTGACTTTGAGCGCCACTTTGTACTTCTTCAGCTTGTCTAGAGAGGCTGCCACTACCGCTATGACATCCTTCAGATGGGTAATTTTGGGTAGAAGACGTAGAACCTCCTCTTCTGCCTGCGTAATCGATGCCAACAGTGAGGTGCGTTCATACATATCCTTGACGCGCAGTATCATTGACTGAGGTCGAAATGGAATAGCAAAGATCTGAATTTCGTGATGGCAAGCATTGCGTAGAACCACTGTCTCCTTTGACTCTATTGCTAGAGAAATATAAACAGAAAAATCAGAAGCGAACTTGAAAGATAAAAAATAAAACGCGCCTGATGGACGATTTGAACGAGGCGTCACGTTGCCTACGTAAGCAGATGCCTACTCTTCCTCTTACTTTTCGAAAATGATACTCCGGCGACAGTGGTTATCCTCCCTTGCCTTTTTCTTCTTCTATCACACCCACATCGCCTCTGTGCTAGCGGACGATGAGCTTGACTGCCATATTACCGTGAGCCCATCTGTCAAATTTGACTTGACGTCTCTCGGGGGCGAGCATACCGTCTCTCGAAGGCGTGATACGCCGCCGACAACGATGGTGGACTCGGTTAGACTGGATTTGTGCAGTGAGTTGTCGTCGCAGGGTGGTGTGAATGAACGAGACCAAGTACACCATCCCTTCGTTCCTCTTATCCTATGTTCTGATGCATGCGTTCTAGTGTCCCAGCCATACAAGAGTATGTCTGACCAAGACAAATGAGAAGGAGGATGCGGATGACCGGATTATTTCTGTGATTCCCATCGTGCAGACCTCGACGGCGAATCCGTCGTACAAGGCGCTATCATGTACGTTATTTGCTTCAATACAAGCCATTGCCCTAATAATTGATCCTCTTCAGCACCGAAAGGATTGTCCGTGATTATGCATGGACCGTCGTACACTAGCGGCTCTGTGACCCAGTCTTTCAATCTAACATTGCTCTGCGACCCAGACGCCTCCAACTCCGACCCTACATTCACTTCTTACGACGAGGCAGAGCTTCGGTTAGAATGGCGTTCTCCTGCTGGCTGTTCATTCGGCGAAAATAATGGTGGTGGTGGTGGGAGCACTGGTCCCGGTGATGGACCTGTAGAAGAAAGTGTTGGAAGCGGCTTAGGCTGGTTCTTCTTAGTGTCAGTATCACATATATTGCGACTTTTTTTTTTTCAAATTATTGATGCTTTCGATAGATTATTGCTCGCTTTCTTGGCCTATTTTGGCCTTGGTGCCTACTACAATTACACCACCTACGGTGCGAGCGGGAAGGACCTGATACCGTACGGCAAGGTTTCCTAGTCCATTTCATATTATCTAACTGTTTTCTTTTGAAGGCACCGCGATTTCTGGCAGGAAGTCCCGTATATGCTGAGCGATGTTGCTTCACATTTATGTTCTTCTGTACGCCCACGGCGGTCATCTAGTCGTGGAGGTTACATTGCCGTGTAATGGACATGGGGGTATTGGATTATTACGTGCCCATCAGATAGTACATGCTTTGCTGTCGTGTTTCTTAGATTCGTATAATGCTGTGGTGACCAAGTACATAATACGTACTGATTGGTGCCTTCGGTTCCGACATAGTGATGACCCTAGCGTAAATACTGCCAATTAGAGGATACAAATTTCCATCACAATGCTGTTGAGCTCATCTTCACATCCTTTCCGCCGCTTAGAATATGGCCAAGAAGAAGTGGTATGCAGTCACCGCTGGACGAGACGTCGGATTGTTCAATAACTGGTCAATGCAGTTCTTTAATTTTGCGTTATTATTTAATCACGTCCCTGGCAGGCTACTTGTCGCGCCACTGGTCATTGGCGTCTCTGAGTCACACTATGTGAGCTTTACCTCTGAAGAAGAAGCCTGGAAAGCATATGAGGAAGCGAGAGACGAAGGAAATATACGAATTCTTCCGGGTGGTGCCAAATCCAAGTCGTCGCGGTCACCGCGTATGGGAGGAAGTCATTCGCAAAACGACAAAAACCGTCGTCCATCTGCTAATCCCGAGCCATCACGAGGATTTGCGACGAGTTCTGGCAAGACCGTACCAAGTACTGCTACTGTAACTCTTCCAGAGACTGTAACGCTTGTAGGGACGAACTCTCCTGCGAGACCGGCGTCGCGTGAGAGAGCTTCCTCCTCCAAGTCTGCTGCAGCGCCACATTCCCGTTCGTCGTCTAGCAAGGACGCCCCCTTCGCCAGCACCTCCAACCAGGTCTACCAAGGCAGATGAATTTGTGCGCCTCTACGTCGCCGCTTCCAAGGCGAAGAGCCGACGCGTTCTTCAGTACCTCTCGTGAAAGTACTAGCCCCGGTGTAGGGAGTTCCACCACGCCCGTTATTTCCCGTACTAGACGCGTCGTAGTCGAGAAACCTTCTTTCCTT
>NW_026848670.1:0-26264 GCF_030435595.1 Desarmillaria tabescens | reverse complement strand
AAGACTCGGACGGCGAAATGAACCGGTAGTTGAGTTCATGAAATTTCCCGAACCTGGCGAGACCGTCGTCAAACTTAGAAAAGGAAAAGGAGAACCGCCATTGATTGTACTTCACGGTCCGTTCCCCCATTCCTTTCTAAGATTTCTAACTTATATGTTTGCAGGAGGTGGAGGCCTCGCGTTTTGATTTCAGGTCATACCCAGAGAAGTTCCGCACGGCTGTGTGGGCTCTTCAAGTGACGCCAGATGCTCCAATGACAAGCCTGGAAGACCTCGTGACGTTCTACCGGCGTAGATAAAGGAGAAACAACCCACCGGGCCATACCGCTTTGCTGGATATTCTGCTTCAAGTATACTCGTCATTTACTTGGCGAGGGTATTTGAGCGGAACGGTGATGTTGTGTCCCAGCTTGCCATGCTCGATCATTTACCTTCTCTTATTCTTACACCAAATCCCATCCGACCATCCTAACCGCCGGGAAGAGTTCATCATAGCCGGGATCGAGATCATGTTCGACTTGATGATACGGGACAAGAGCAGGAATAACTCTGTCGATGTTTTACGGGCTGCTTTGAACGGGAGCGGTGGTTTGCCTCTACATCGACTTGCGATGAATACGGCGCGAGATATTATGGGCATGATTGCTGATTTTTGTTTTCAGCCTCAAATCGAACAGTGGATGCAAAGCATGAAAGATGTCAAGGCTTCGGTTACGGTGTACGTTGCGGAGAACGGCGCAAAGCTTATACCAATGCCAGACGAGGAGCGAGAAGACCTGGGAACTTCACGTTGGTTGCCGAGAGCTAAAGTCGTGCAAGTACCCGGTGGTCATATGGAATTTTTGGAGCATGATTTGGTTCTCACAGGACTGCAAGAAGGTTATCTCTGATCTTGTTTCAATCTAATATCGTATTCTTTGACCCTTCAAACATCGATGCATTACTAGAATTGATTTCAGTTTGCCGGGGTCTCCCGGTGGATGGTATCTTGTAATACTACCTATCCTACATGCATTTACATCATCTGAAGTACAAAAAAGTGGGAATTCATTAGCCTCAGTGTGACATCCAGTCAGGGCATGATGGGTTGAAGACCTGGTTGTTTCGCCATCTTTGCTACCGATGAGAGGAGGAAACAGTAACTAGACCCGTCGCCCTACACCCTAGATCAGATCGAAACTCCAAAGAAGAGGGTAAAACAAAGCTCACAATCATTGTCGTCGGGAATCCGGGGTCAAAAGGCATAGTGCTGTCTAGAAAGGCGATCTGCTCCTTCGACAGCGAAATGTCCAGCGCCTTTAGGTTTGCCTCGAGATGTTCCACTTTTCGTCCTCCAATGATAGGGAATACGTAGGGTGTTTTCTGCATCACATATGCGATCGCAACTACCCATGCACTCGTCAGAAAAAAAAATATAGGGCATAAATAAAGATTTGAGACTCACCTGCCGTGACGTTGTTTCCTGCGCCGACTTCAGCCGCTACCTTCTCCAAAGCCCTACATACCTTCACCTCCACCTCTGTACGTTCCCAATTCGGACCCCAGGTCGTACGTCCCTTCTCTCCTGTCTCCCTCCGCCGTTGCTCCTCTTCGTCCGTTCGCAGCTTCCCTTGCCCGAGAACACCCCACGGAGAGAGCGCCATGCCCATTGATTTCGCCATGGGAATGATGTCACGCTCAAACGACCGCTCCAAGATACTCCATTTTCCTTGGTAGACGACGAATGGCGTCTTACCGTGATCTATGGCGTATTGGTTCGCTTGAGCAACGACCCATACGGGGGTATCGGAGACACCGAGGTAGAGAACCTTCCGTGCGGCGACGAGATTGTGCAGGCTAATCCATGACTTCCGGTATCGACGTCTCGTAATCCCACCAATGAAGATAGAGGATGTCGATGTACGACGTTCGGAGCTTTTTAAGACTCGCTTCCACGCTGATATGCATAGACTTGGTGCTGTTCCCAACGTAATTGACCTTCTGCGCAATAGCGTCGTTCTAACGCTTGAAATTTGTGGTGTACTATGAAGAGATTAGCATCAGCTCATGCGCACGGAAATAATAGATGATTCCGACCGTACCTTCGTCGCTATGACCAGCTGATCTCGTATTCCTCGTTTCTCCGCCCATTCCCCAATGAATTCTTCAGATGATTCATCCTGGCTATAGATTATAGGAATTAGGACAAGAATTAACCGAATGAGTTTGTTCCTTACTATCCATTCGCAGTATCGATGAAGTTTCCGCCCATATCAAATACGCGTCCAGTAGCTTGAAACTAGACTCCTTATTCATGGAACCAAGGGCCCTCCATTTATCACCGATGCTCATCGCACCAAGGACAAGGGGAGATACCCTCACCCCTGCGCGAGAGGACAGGACACGATAGATACCGAGTTTGGTAGGAGGATCGCTGGCGGGTTGGAAGAGAGACATGATCGGTCAGTTAAGTTAGTGAGGTGAGAACTGCACGCAGCGTTATATATGCAGTAAAAAAGGCCCATTTGTAAGCTTAGAGGTATCAGTCAGCAACGGTGGTGGTGAGAATGAACGAGTAGACGGAAGCGAAAGTCGTTCGTCGAACTCGTATCCGCCCGGTGGTCGTCCTACGCAATGCTTCGGCAGGAAGATCGATGACGAAAGCCTAAATTGTCACCCATGTATAATGACATTTAGGGCAAGAATCTCTGCGAAAAAGGAATGAATGCGCGAGAAATTCGTAGCCTACCCGCTGCACGTGAATCAGTGTGCCGTACAAAAGGCAGAATTTTCACTTTCGTCATTATAAACGAAGAATGGTTAGCACCAGATAGTCGCCAACCAAGACGTCGAAAAAAGGGAGGCACCAAACTGCCTCGCCTCATGCCTTCATTATGACGTATCAAAGACGATAAGGGAATAACATAGTAGCACCGAAGTATCACCTTCGTCGTCATTCTCAAGAGCAGCAGTCACATCTTATACCTGCCGTCGGGCTGGTACTGTTCTTCGGATGACACGCCCCTAATCCTGGTGATATTTCGCAAATAAAGCCTTTCTTATTTTTTGTTCCACCACCGTATATCAAAGCTCAACAACTCTCGATGAGGCCAGACTCCGCAATCTCGGCTTCCCAAGCATCCACAACGGACCTCGACATCGCATTATCAATGCCCACGCATAAATCCCGATGGCATATCCAGTTTGCCGGATTCTGGATACTAACGTCGCACCCACACCCCAAACAAACAACCTTGTCCGGACGCAGATCTGCCCATGGCTCACGCTCGAGGAAGCGCAAAAGACCACCGCCACTACAGTCTTTCCGGAGGACAGGGACTGCGAAGGTTTTGTGGAAGGTGAATTTGGGACCTTCGAGGGATGAAAGGAAGAACGTTTCTTTCTGGCGTACGTTCAGCTTCGGTGGAGCAGAAGTGTTTTGTGCGGCTGTTGTCGGAGGAAGTATCTCTCCTGCCTCGAGCGAGTCAAGGACTTCATGAGTGGCAAATATCATTCGATCGAGGTAGAAGAACCTCCACCTGCAAGTCGATTTGCCACAGCGACAAGGACGATCATACACTCTTGTAGACTGGGCTCCAACTGTGTCGGGTCTACGGTAAGATCACTGGCGATTCGCGAAGTCTCTGAAATCTCTACGGAAGGTGCGGGAACGGCTTGATAAAAGGGTACGTCCATTGCGAGAGGAGTGTCAATCTGGATAGTGGGTGGGAGGGGGGTATGGTTGATTCACAACGATTCTGATACCAAAGGGATGTAGATGTGAAGAACTAAGTTCACGAAGAACATGCGGACCATTTACGAACAAAGCTACCAATTGGGCAAACAATGGTAGAGATATTCGGCTAGTACGCCTTTGTCTACTGGGGTATGAGTCAAAAATTGACCGAGAAGGCAACAACACGGGTACTGACCAATTATCCTGACCATTGCGTCTCGCCTCGTTTCACACCCGAGTTGCGCAGAAGGAAAGGAATTCGCGAAAAGACGATGCCAAACGTTCCTCGCAGGGGAGTTTCTATTATCGACTCTTGCTGGGCCAACATTGCAATAATAGTAAGAAGAGTATGCTTGTGGTATCGTCGTGTCTCCGTCTTGTGAATTTCCGAGTGAAGCAGTCGTGGTAGGAGAAGAAAGAGGTTAACGGTCGCTATTAGCAGAAATTTAGCAAGTGAAGGCGTAGCGATCGAAACTGCGATACTCACCCGTGTATTCACCGCCAGTCCTGTCGATACCGTCTGATTTGTTACTTTTCAGGCAACCCTTCGCTAATTAGCGAGCAGCCCCTCAACAATGCCATTTCGACCTATCGCTATGCTCGCCAGAAACTGGATTTTGCCGTAACACCGCACGGTCCTTCGCCTGCTTGTACACAATGCGTCGATGGACGGACGACAGAGACAGAGACGTTGGGAACGAAGGAAGAAATGAAGAGAGCCGCTGTGATCGCGGCTGGTGGTGGTGGTGGTGTTACCGGCGCCAGGTCCCAATAAGGAACGGCCGGGTCCACAGCCCTGACATGGCGAACCATGCGCTGTGGCTGCAAAGGCTCATACCGTTGTAATCACACTGTTGAGTGCGTCTCGCGGAGTAGAGACTCTTCGCAGGGTACACAATTGAATGAAAAGTGATGGGGATGAGCACAATCGAACACGGAGAACCAGTTAGCATTGGTGTATACCTCGAAAATCCGGTGCAGTGTATGACTCCTTAATAAGAATCAGTGCCGTCCAAAAGGAGGAGCGTTATGAAATGGCTCATGAGACATGTGCGTCAACAATGACAGTGAAAGAACATGTGAACAAATGTGAAACGCGTAACGGGAGAGTGAGACATGGTGCACGGACCATGAGGTGTATGGAAGGTCAGCAGCAATGAGAAGATATCAAGGACAATGGGAGCATACGAATCATCCACCAAGAAACAAAGAACCACAGACTGCAGGAACGAAACACAAGCATCATGTGCGCACAACAAAGGCCCGTTGTTTCGCTCAAGCCTTAGCCCATGAAAATGATGAAACGGAAACCAAGAACAGCGAAACAGGCAAGCTCCTTCGAGAAAGAGACTGCCTGCGAACGAAACACCGAGGACCACCAGACTGGTGAGATCCTTCGCGAAGGACACCACCAGCGGACGTAACCACCGAGTACCACTGCACAGGTGAGATCTTTCGGAAAGGATCCCATCTGTGGACGTAACCACTACACAGGCGATATCCTTCGCAAAGGACACCACCTGTGGACGTAACAACCGAGTACCACTGCACAGGTGAGATCTTTCGGAAAGGACCCCATCTGTGGACGTAACCACTGCACAGGCGATATCCTTCGCAAAGGACACCTCCTGTGGACGTATCCACTGCACAGATGAAATCCTTCGCAAAGGACTCCATCTGCGGACGTAACAACAGAGCACCGTCTGCAACGGCATCGGCAGGGCCTTTAAGCCCACGCGAAGGCTGAGCGATTGAGACAGAGGCTGGAATCAAGGCGATCCGGCTTGTCTTCTTACCATCATCATCGATTTCTACGCGCTCCGTCCTCGATTTTCACCGCAAAATGCTAGCTCGGCGCAACAGTACAGCACCCTTTCAAGAAGCTTCTTGCACTATTTAGAGCCGAGGTCGGTTAGTACGTAGTAAAAGCATGTGTATGCTGGGGCTTCTCGCTGACTTTTTTTCCAGCTTTGCGCTAGGATCTCTTGTTACCCTGACTCGTAGAACGTACGCAGTTTCTTACATCGATTGTTAGAGCATGGGCGTTAAGCAATGATGGTGAACAGGTTTCGATATTGCTTGCCTTTGGGACTGGCCTTATCGTATCGTTGGATCAACGTATCAGGGACCTGGCTCCCAAGGGAGACCGGAAGCGATGCTCCAAGTGGCTTTGGGTTGAGGCTATCAATGAGTACGAGTAGAAACATCCGCGTGTCAAACCTTTTTACTGACTTTTCCTACCTAGAAAAGTTGATATCTTTTCCTGGGAGAATGTATATGGACGCAGGAGGGCACTCTCAGGTGAGACTTGCTTTTTTCATCAGCTGCTGGAACACGGGCAATGACGATAAACAGGTTTCGACATCGTTGACCTTTCGAACTGCTAGCCTTCGCTTGCATCATTGGATCAAAGACAAGGTCCTCTTGGAGCCGACGCCCCGGGTTTTGGGGGAGGCTGGATACACCATTGCTAAACAGCTTTGGTTGTCAGCTAGAGGATTCGCAAGCTGGATATTCCTATGAAACTGATGATTCGTGGTATGTGCTGGGTTCGTTTTTTTGTTCCTTTGGCTAAATTCCGTCTAGAGACGACTATCAAGCAATCCAGATGCTCTGGGATATCTCCAACATCGCAGTCCTTAACCGTTGTCCAGTAACCATCAGCGCAAGTCTATCTCAACATCGTCAGCCATCGTCAACTAGTCTGACGACACTCAGGCATTCCCTCCGCTACCGCGAACAGCAATCGAATGAGATAAGGGAAGACGTGAACAGTCCACCGCGTATCTCTTCCTCTCGCATGTCGTATCTACGGCGACGAGCGCTAGAGACTCAAGCAATATTTCACTAGCCAAACCATGAGAGGCTCTGTATGCGTGCGTTTCTGGATATACTTCTATCAGCAGTATTAGGTTGGGTAAGTGCCCTGTTTTCGAAATGTGCTGGTGCTCATGACAAATCCTTCAGATATATGTCTTCTGTTGCGAGACTCTAGTCGAACGGTGAACCTACACTGGGGTGTCAACGTCGCGCCTGATCAAACTCAGTAAACTTCCTCGCCATATTCACCTTCTCGATCTCGACGCAGTATATCCAGAATTTTCTGCGGGCGGCCCCGTCCTCGTTTGATGATGTTCTCCCACGACCAAAGGATCCTTCACTCCTGTTGTAAGTCCCAATGTTTGCCAAGCGTCGTACTGCTTACGATAAACTCGCGTAGACGCGAAATGTCACATGCACGTGAACTGAGTAACGCTCCTTTCCGCTTTTTTCGACTGCCATTCTCCCAATCCGATAAAAAGTCTCATTCAGCACATGTAGCATCTCGCTCTTTGGAAGTCGATTTCACGATGCCTTCATTATCATCAGCGATCAGATCGAAGGTGTCGAAGAGAAAGCTTGCGTCTCTGCAACATCGCCAGGGCTGGTTTACCTGGTATTCTCAAGGGCGGTCGTCTTATCTTCCCGCAGTCTAGATCGGATTCGAATTGTGCGGTGTACTTTACCTTGGATGGCAAACAGAAGACCTTCATTTGGCGGACATTGGTGTTAGCGTCCGTGTGACGCCATGTGAAAACCCAACCTTTCCTGAGGAGATTTGTGCACAGGATGAGGATGTTCAACGTACCCGGCTGAGTTATATCGTACTTTTTGCATGGTTGGACTTTCAACGGTTTGGTGGGCAGGGGTCGTATAAGTTTCGGGAGTATTTCGATTTCTCCAAGATAATACCAGCAACTTCACGGATAGGCCACACGAATCAAATGAAGGTTCCTTGTGATTTAAGCACGTACTTTCTACATGTCTCTTAGGCCTCAAATTGTCGAGCGCAACAAGAAACTGCTCCAGATTCGCACCGGACAATCCATACCAAATTAATTGGACCCAGTTACAACTGAATACAAGTACAATTGAGCTTCAATACAAGTTATGCTTCTTGTGCCATTCCTCCACAGACAGCGGTCCGTATTGCTCATAAATCTCCTTCTCCCCTTCTGGAAGGCGGACCCAATCCGGTTTGGAGTTCATCATGATGCAAACCTAGAACCGAAGTCAAAACCCATCACCCATAATCTAAAAGGCGTATAATGCGCACCATACTCTCCGGAGCTTTCAAAGGCGTATCAATCGCACCCGCGAACGGATAGATCACTTCCAGCCTACAACATCAAGAGTCACTGCACCACCAAACTCAATAAGAATCATACCAAGTCTTATCATATGACACCCAAGCATCATTTGGAACAAAAACACCTCCGACGGGACGATCCGCTCCTGCGGTGTATCTCGGTCCCAGACAACCTTGTAGACACTACCGACGAGTAAGCTTCCATCACCACCCGGACGACGCCACATTGCCTGGTGTATTCCAAGTTCCCCTGACGAATATCCAGAGTATAGGCCCGAGTCTCGTATTCGTTGTCAATTTCTCGCTCGGGCCGCTTTTGAAATTTGAGTTCTGGTTTCACCATCACGCATACTTACCACCGGTCCTTGCTAGTTTCTCAGAATCAAAACTAGATCGGGTTTTATTGTGGTTTCGTGTTTTCCAGAAGAAAATGGCGAGGAGCCTGAATCTGAAAGCGTGCAATATCTGCAATAAGACGGCAATTGGAAGGTAAGCACGCTCACTAACAGACACTGAGACCCGGGATGATGTTGATTACCTCCTTTCTAAGTTCGATGCATACCGTGCTCTCGACTATGCGTACTAGAACAGTAGAATAGCGTCTTTTTCCTCCGGTAAGAGCTCCCCATTTCCCGGTAAATCCTGTGCTGCACTTATGTTGGTCAAGTAAAGGTAAACTTTGTCAGTGGAGAATAAGTTAGACGAAATTTACAGTTCATTCCAGGGTTTTCGTCTGTGTGAACTTCGTGTTGTTCAAGTACTAGTCAATCGGATTCTTCCTCAGTACTGTGAACTCTTGATTATTGATTCATAACATGAAACCTCTCAAGTATGGAAGTACGTGGTAACAAAATATTTCATGGTCTGATGGGTTGCACCGCCGGTAGCTTCGCCATCTTCGCAGTCGACGCAAGGAAGATAATTATAACTTGACCCATCACCTCTACACACTTCATCAGACCAAATCTCTAGAAAGAGGGTAAGATAGAACTCACAATCATCGTCGTAGGGAACCCAGGATCAAAGGGTACAGCTCCGTCATCAAGTACTCGATCTGCCTCCTTGGACAACGAGATGTCCAACGCTTGTAAGTTCGACTTCAGGTGTTCCGCCTTCCGACCTCCACTGATTGGAAGACATTAGGCGTTTTCTGCATCACGTACGCGATCGCCACTGCCACACACAATCGTCAGAAATCTACAACATACTGAATGGAGATGATCCCGACTCACCTGCTCTGATGTTGGACCCGACGCCAACCTCGGCCGCTACCTTCTCCAATGCCCTAGATGCCTTTATCTCCACCTCTGTACGCTCCCAATTCTCACCAGACCAACATGCGTCCCTTCTCTCCCGTCTCCCGACGCTTGCTGTTCCTCTGCGTCCGTCCGCAGCCTCCCTTCCGCGAGAACATACCACGGAGCGAGTGCCAAACCCAGTGATTTGGCCATGGGAATGATCTCACGCTCGAATGAACGATCCAGGATATTCCATTTACCCTGATAGATGATAAACGGCGTTTTTCCATGGTCCATGCGTACTGGTTAGCTTGAGAAACGACCCAGGCGGGGGTGTCAGAGACCCCGAGGTAGAGAACCTTCTGTGCCGCGACAAGGTTGTGCAGGCTGTCCATGACTTCCGGTATCGACGTCTCGTATCCCACCAGTGAAGGTAGAGGATGTCAATGTACGATGTACGGAGTTTTTTTTAAGACTGGCTTCCACGCTGAGGTGCATAGACTTGGTGTTGTTCCCTACGTAGTTGACCTTCTGCGCAATGGTGTCATTTGCGCGCTGTAGTTCATGCTGTACTGTGTAACGGGTACCGTTAGTCCTTGCATGGAGTAGATTGGCAGTTCCAAACGTACTTTCGTCGCAATGACCAGCTGATCTCGTATTCCTCTCTTCTCGGCCCATTCTCCAACGAACTACTTCCGATGTCTCATCCTGGCTGTAGAACAAGTGAGTTAGAACAGGAACAATGTGAATGGCCCAGTCGCTTACTAGTTGTTCGCAGTATCGATGAAATTTCCGCCCATATCATAATACGCGTCGAGGAGCTTCAAGCTAGACTCCTTGTTCATCGATCCCATACCAAGGGCCTCCCATTTATCACCGACACTCATAGCACCGAAGACGAGGGGAGACACCCTCACTCCTGCGCGAGAGGAAAAGGACACGATAGATACCGAGCTTGGTTGGAGGATCGCTAGCGAGCTGGGAAGCAGAGACATGATGGGTTGGTTTGGGATACGACAACAGCTGCGTGCTATATTATATATGCGGAAAAGTCTCATTTGTAAGCCTTCGGTGGTGGTGAGAACGTGCGAATAGAGGGGAGTATTTGCAGAGCTCGCGGCCCGCTCGTTAGACGAATTGTCCCGCAGAACCAATGATGACGAAAGCATAAATTGGTCACCCACAGCGTGTTATCTCTCGCAATCAGTGAATGCTTCCTTCCAATCATATGTACCCTGGAAACATCCTGACCGATCCGTGAATCGAAGCTCTTAGATGAGGCGCGAGTATCCATCTGTTGTGACCGAATAAGCAGAGGAATTTTTCCGGGCTTAAAACCATCTCGTCCATCCGATATGAATCGGCAGAGATTCGAGTTAAGTGCGCCAAGATCTCGACGATCACTCTTAACGCTGCAGATAGGAATGCCGCGTTAAGGACATTCCGACCCTATCTTTAGCCCTCCAGATCCGATAAGCCAGCTATAGGCCCAAGCCTTTGAAAAGTGACCCTTTGATTTCCAGACTTCTAACATCCATCAGGTATCGTATCATCATCCTGATAATTCGCAGCATTCATCCCCAACCCACGACTCGCGAAAGCCTTCCAAAGAATACACCCATTAGCCCCGTCATAGCGATTCACGTCTGCCTGGATCCACGCGTCCCGGGCAGTCACCACTACGAAATGAATTCAAGTCAGCCATACGATCAAAGCGAGGCAAAGACAGAACTCACGAGTGGGATTACAAGGCTGGAGAGATAGAGCGTCGATGAACAAATGAAGATAGACTATGTTCCCTTCAGGACCCGAAGGATCGTCCATAGCCGTCGATGACCAGCCGTGTTCTTCGACGAGGGCAGCGTACACGTTGTGCAGCATGTTAGCCCAGACTTCACCGATATCTGAACAGTACGCATGTCAGGATGTGAATCGACAGTCGAGAGGCCGAGCTCACCGTGAACCTCTCGCAGCGTAGCAATAGAGGAATAACGCAGTGGATTGACGGCAGGATCCGTAGAGTAAGGATACGTCCGCACACCAGCGGGACTGTTCACCACCCACGTCCCGGTGACAAAATCAGTGATATTTCCACTCTTCTGCTCTGTCCATCTGAAAAACAAAATGATACGTCAGTAAGCTTCTCCACAAATGACAGACATGACCTACTCAGACATTGCATCAGACCAACCTTCGAGAACTCAGTATCGGACGATCTGGAAGAGTAGCGGGGAACAACCCACCCTCGCCCATTCCACTTGCTTCGATTGTCTGCAAACATCGGCCCGTCCCGCCCCCGGTGAGACGATTCGTGATACCATGTGTAAATTCATGTACGACGATATCGTTCTGAACGGCACCGTCCCGATTAGGAGTCGTCAAAGTCCAGATATACATCCGGCATGTACCAGACTGTCCACTAGCCCGAATTTAGTAAAAGCGTATATCAGACGAAAAGATGGCCATACTCTGGAGGGGTAGCAAAATTGGCATTGTTAGTACCCGACGAGTCTTGCACAGACATCAAGACACGGTCTCCCTCCGCTCCTCCCTTCCCAAAATTATCGGTCTGGAAATTATAGCTCGCCTCTGTCCATCCGTATTTGTACACGAAATCGTGAACTTTGTTGATGATGTAGAAGGCGTTCGTTCGCACTGCGTCGATATTACTGCCTTCGGTTGGACCAATAGTCACGTTAAATGGGTAATCAAACGTATTGGTGGACGATTCGGAGGTCGTGGCGGATTGATTGCTTTTATAAGCAACAACGTTGTTCCCACTAACGGAGTGCGAGTGAGTAATTCGAAAGGTACAAAGACGTAAGCCTTACGCAGTCACCCCGTTTTCCACCCAGCCTTCGGGAGAGGAATCAAAATCTTCGGGATCGACCAAGGTCTCTTCGCCTTCAGCGACAGATGCCTTGGTTATAGGGACAACGGTGTACTAGAAGATTACTCAGCGTGACGGCCGAACCGAAAGGGCAAAGACTCATACTGTAGCTTGAGCAACAAAATCCGTCACCGAAAGAATTTCCCCCAAATGGGCATCAACGAATGCCTCATACCAAGCATTCGTTTCTTCGTTCTGAACTTGAACGACATGTGTAAGCGCGATAGAACCATCGGATTGGGCTAGGTATTCCAGCGAGGAGATGCCGTTGTAAGCGGCAATGAAGGAGTCCTCAACTTTGCTGATGATCGAGTCGACAGACACAGACGGCGAAGAAGACGCGATGTTTGCTACGTATAGCGTCAATGCAGGAGGTGAGAAGGCCAGGGAGATTTCTCACTTGTGTCTACGAATGATGAGCCAAGGGCAACCGCTTTCCCATTTTTGAAAGCGACATTGGCTACAGCGTTTGCGAAGGGAACACCATCCTAGGAAAACACAATCATCAATAGAAGCATTGACACGAGGATTTTATGGGCTTACATGATATTGCTTCACGTACGAGTAACTCATGATATCGTTAGAGTGCCCAGATCGATAACCGATAGCAGAGGAATCGACACCGAGCTCTGATGCAATGAAGGATGTCATGGATACTTCCAAATTACCACCCTTGAAAGACAGGGATTCTTCGCCTTTGCCGTAGGTCTGTCCAAGAGAGACGATGAGAGAAGTTGACAGGCGCGTATAACCGGGGTGATTACCTTAAAAGTCGACTTCGGATGGTAAGCCTCGATCTTCAAGTCGCGCCCAATAATCCTGAGTCGATGTGTAGCATGTTTGGCGGAAGCTGGCCATGGAGCAGCACATGAGAACTTCGCGAAGAGTAGTGCTAGGAGGATGGAGGAGAGAGGGCCATTTACAAAAGGATGCATCCTTGAGGACGAAGAACGCTGAGCGAATCCATGGCGAGTTGCGTCTCTTTTTAAGGATAATGATACCAGTAAGGACACCAATCATTCCTACGTCGTTTTCCATGGTGATGGAGATGCTATTACCCCATGCGGTTCAGGCATCGAAGCACAAGACAGCATATGGTCATAGGCCGGTGACGAGAGGAGAGAGATTGGAGAAAGTCGGAAGGAAGATAAGAAGCCTAGTAGTGGAGAACTGTGGTTCGACTTTTGGCAAGGATTCGGGCTAACCGATGCAGCACGGGCGTTAACATGCTTGGAGGCTAGAGACTTGCTTTGCGACAGAGTGTGCGCGATTGACTTCGTTTAGCGTAAGATCCAGGAGTGATACCAGGTTGTGTAACGTTCTGCAACCCATACTCAGGATTTCGAGAAGGATGAAAAGGGCGGCAAAGTCGTGAGACGAATACAACGGATGGTCAGGGCGAGATTCCCCGTAGCCAGGTTAGCAAACGGGGCGAACCCTTAGAGCTTGAAATTGTCAGTAACCATATAGCAACGTCTGGCCATGCTCATCATTTCATTGTTGTCCTGTCACTCCAGCCATTCTTGAAATGCACAAAACGGTCACCAGCTGAAGTTGTGGAAACCGGTCACCGGTAGGGAGAGAAGGTTAAGAGCGTCATCGTTCATCCTAGTCTGAAGTCCTTGCCTCGTTTCTGACATTGAGTAGGAGAAGGGGTCATTGATGAAAAAATCGGAACAAGAGGTGTGAACGTCGTGGCCGTCAGAGTCTAGAGTTTAGAAAACCGGTATGCGGTCCCAATAAGGAACACCGGGGTTCTGTGCCGCCACGAAACGTGTCACAGACCATAGCAATACCGTGCCGCTGTGATATTCCCCAGGTGCGAACTGGCGAACATCTCACGGGTTTGATACTGCCACAGGGACCGGGGGAGGAATGTAACGTTCAATGTTCTCACAGTATGCCTAACCAAAACCCATGCCCGGTAGAACTGTACTATTACAATTAGCTATGTGACCAAAGCGTCTGAGGAGGAATATACACCGGTGTAGCTCCGAATATCTCCAATACATGATACACATATTGCGCCAATCGAGGCTCCAAGATAGGCAATTGTAAGAGGCATGCCAACCGGTCGTCAACGGCAAGACGTCCCCAAGCATTGGCTAGATTAGGACATAATGCATCGGCATCGGCAAGAAACGCCCGGCGAAGCTCTATCAAACCAGGAGCGATAGTACAACACAGGAGGGCATGTACCTCGTCCTCTACGGTAACCTTGCAGAAACGACATAAACGCCACTCTCGAGGGATCTTGGGACGATAACATTCCGCCCAGTGCGGGACCTCGACAGCAAGGATATGAGAGGATAAAACAGGCGTCACACGTGCGATGTGAGTTTAGTACGACGAGCTACACTTTTCCGACGGGTGTGCAATCCACAAACTCCATTTCATGGAGAGGCGAATGATGGCACCTTCAGCCCTAGGGTTAATCTCGTCGTTTATGCCATTAAGACAGGAGACGGTTCCTTCCACATAGTGACAAAGAAAAGCCGCAAGGGAAGGACCACCAGACGTAACAACGCTGAATAACGGGTTCCTTCCATAGTGCGGAGCATAGCAGAGAAAAGATTGCAAAAACCGCGAGGGAAGGACCACCAGACGTAACAACGCCGAATAACGGGTTCCTTCCACAGTGCGGAGCATAGCAGAGAAAAGACAAGGAAGGAACACCAGGCATAACAATGTCATATACCGGGTTCCTTCCACAGAATGAAGCAAAATAAAAATAAAAAACACAAGGGTCCAAGGGAAGGACCACCAGGCGTAACAACGCCGCATAATGGGTTCTTCCACAGTTCGGAGTATAGTATTATCAATAGCAAGGGAAGAAACGAGATATCACCCATGATATCAGCGAAATCCAGCGTCATCGCTAGACAGTGCCCCAGTGGTGAATGACAGAGAGTGCGGCTATGAGTATAGGGGCAAACCAAGGAGGGGTACTCCAACATGGAGGCTTCGTGACAGCTCTCCATGGTAGTGCCAGGAAGTTGAATACACCATTTTACAGAGGCTATGGAGCACTAGCGTGTGTCGACGCTTGGAGCAAAGCCACAGAGAAACGATGCAGCCCCTATTTCCACAAGGACATCCCCCACATAGCTCGCACAATATGCGCACCGCCTATCAGAATAAGGGCTCCTTGACGTATGTCTGGCATCGCTCAGAGGCTATTAGCGTGAGAGGGGTCAGAAAACTGCACCAACGAGAATCGATGGTGGTAGGAGAAAAGAGTACCCTAAGTCAAGTCATGATGCACAGCCACCATAAGCTTTCTTCGCCATCCCCACCACCACCACTACCGCCCCGTGTTTTTCGGGATTTACTCTGTCAATCCCTGTCGTGCTGCTATAAAGTTGAATGGGTCGAGTTGAGCACCCAAAATCGATGAACGAGGCAGTTAAGGCGCAGTAGTCCCTCTTCTGCCCTTCTTCCTGAACAACACCAAACAAGAAATTTGCCTATTGATAATTAACCAATGAAGTGAAGCAGCAGCTGACGGCAACGACACAGACGGCGACGCCGCAGGCAAAGGCCGAGCTGAACCGAAATCGAGTGTCATCGCAGCGTTCCAACTTCCCAGCAGGCGGCAATTTTGGGCACCAGGACAGTTAACAGTGCTCGAACCCCTCTGGGCTCGCCATCGTCATTGTGGCCCGTCTATATGCGTCTCGAAGCGAGTCCTTCATACCTGTACATGTCTGCGCGCGCGCGTGCAATAGGAAAAGATCAAGGTATGCATGTCATTGCATATATGTGTGGAATAACATCTCAGTAGCGCAGTCCTGTCCTGCGAACAACAATGTCACCATCGGTCCATCTGCGACAACGGCTCGGCTTCTGGGAGCACCCAAATTATATCGTACGCGACGCGAGTGTGAGCTACGAGCACGAGTCCGGGCTTGATTTGTCAATAAAGTGGTGGAATGAGGGCGCTGTCTTTGGTCTCTTGGGTGATGGCGAGTCGCCCGTTGTAATCTCCGTGGCATTTTACTAACAAGAATGCAGATTTATCTGGTTATGCTTATCGATAAACAACCATTTCCATGCGCCTGGACGCATCCTTGGCATGGTCTGTATCCGCGTTCAAACGTCCGCGCGACATGAAGTGTCGAAACACGATATGTAAGCGTAAGTAGCTGCTTAGCGATACCTTTTTATACATTAACAACGTTCTGGCCGTAGGACGAGACGATCGCGCTCCTTTGTGACCAAGAAAAGTCCATCCAGTAACCCTGTATTGCTCCACCAGGGTATGTGAGCCTAGTAAAAATGGTTTTCCAGGACAAGGTATATCGACGGCGCTTGTATTCCTAATATATTACATCAATGATTTCATTGCATCTCATATCGTTAAACGTTCCTAGCAGCCTGCTAGTGGCTCACAAATGTGCGTCCAAAATTTTACTTGTGCCTAGTATTCGTGGATCTTTACAACACACCTAGCATTCATATCCGGCGCTTCTCGCAGCGGCACAAAGGTGTCACGCGACTGCTAGTTTGCCGTCATCACTGCCTTGTAGATAACGACACAAACAGCCGTGCATACACACTGCCCTTCGTCATGTTGCATGGGTTTAGGGTCATCTGATCAGTTTCGAGAAGGGACTCGAGCTAGCTGCTGATGGCTATAACGATATCGATTGCACGTCCGTTCCATAACCTAAAATTTAATGGATTACCGGTAAAGCCAAGGTAAAGCTCGAACTGAAGACGTCTCAAGAAGCCAACGGATAGGCTGCTTTGGCATTCTTTGAGAGAAGACTGCGTCGGAGGCACAGAGACACATGTGTGCTTCACGCCGCACACGTTGCACAAAGGCACTCAAGCTCAAGTCTGTGGTGGCACGTTGTACTGAACTTGATGTGAGCTTGGAGCCGCCCACAAGCGGAGCGCTCCTCATATCAAACGCTATCACCCGCGATCACCAGGACCCAGAACGTATGCGATTAAGGCTCACAATCTACTGCATGGATGTAAAAGGACTCACAGGAGAAGGGATTCCTCTAGCCATTTTTATGCTCTCTCACCGTGATTCGCCATCTTTTAGGACCTTTTCCTTTCTTCTCTTGTTTTCAGGACTGTTGACAACAATCTTCCGCACTCGGAGTCGGATCTGTGTGGATGAACTAGATCAAGCGCCAAAACAGGCGCGGGTAGACGCAACTGTGTCGCAGGCAACAGATTCACATAGTGGTGTATGGCTGAGTTGCTGTATTGCATTGGCTGTGCAAGGAAATATAAGTATAAATGCCTCTACTTTACTATGTAATGCTGCCTTGTCTACTTGCCTACAACCTCCTCCACTCACTGCTCGAAGTGTTGACACTATGACAGAAACAAAAACCTGGGTCAGCATATTACAGCTTGCCTCTACTGTTGGAGAAATTGCGGCCTTTCCGCATATCGGAGGTGTTGCTACCTGCGTGATAGCGTTCCTTGAGGTCATTCAGGTACGTCAACGAACCTCTGATTAAGCTTGGTTGTATTGAGTTACGGTATCAAAGACTGCAGAACAGAATGACGAAGATATTCAAGAACTTATGCAGAACACGAAAGCTACTATGGATGTAGTCATAAAGATCGCTGAAGCACATGAGGCTGGCACGAGTGCTCCTCATTTCTGTGAAGCCCTGAAAGAGTGAGTAGTCATCGTTGATATATTAGTATGCCGAGTGACAGGTACTGATGTCTGGCGCGTTGATACCTAGTCGTCTAGAGGATGTGTTGAAAGAAATACAGGAGAAGCATCTAAAAGCGAGCGGACTTAAACGTTACTTCAAGGCGAGGAATGTCTCTAGCGCCATTGTCAACTCCAAGCAACAGGTACAAAGAATTAAAGAGGATTTCATAGTAAAGCATCCGTACGCTTATACTTCATCACTCACTGATCTTATTTTTCCAGATTGGCGTTGCGACCGATTCTCGGTTCGCCATTGCAGACTTTGAGAATGGACTTAAAGATAAAGTTGTTTGCCTTGAGAACAAGCTGACTGCCCTCGAAAATAAATTGAACGCCAGCACTATTTCTATGATGCCATCCATACACTTGGAATCTCACAGAACGAGAGAATGGAAACAATTTTATCATCTATCACCGACTTACAGACCCAGCGTTCCTACAATAATAAAGGACGGGTGAGAACGTTATCTTGTGATTGCGTACAATCATGAAACCTTTCAAATCTCTAGGTAGGAAGCTCCTGGTTGGCTGGACGGTCGATAACAGAAACCTTTCTGAATCCTATGATTACACGATTACTGGGGCCAAATGTGCTTACGCGTGTTGATAGCCTTTCATCAGAAACTGTAATCGCAGTGAGCTTTTTATCTCTCTTTTAGTGTGCTACCTCTTCGTTAATCGTTCTCACGTAGAAATGGTGTCGTCCTTTTCAGGCATTTGTCTCGTGGCTTTATATGCTCATGGGATGCCTAAGCACCCAAATGTCTCTAATTGAAGGCGCTATGTGATACCTTCGTTGGTCACATACACGTCTCGCGCCCAAGGACAGTATCATGGATATTGATCTCCGCTGGCGCATGAGTCAACATATGCCTGTCCTCCGTCTTCTCCGTCTTACAGTTTACCTACCGGCACTTTCTTTCTCTGATTTTCTTGCTGATATGATGAAGCACGGTAAAATTCCAGTGACTCAGTTATATACAGAGTCGATACCATTATAGAAGCGAATCATTCAATCAATTCATCTTTGAACCTCTACAACCTTGTGTGAACCTAAGCATCTGGGCACTTGTGTAATTGGCACGACTTCCCATATTCTTAACAGACAGTAAGAAGGTTATCATATTTTTACAGTACTTGCTGAAAAATCCAGCGGCGGGACCTATTTACTCGTAAACGCTTTAGATACAAAAACAGGAATCCTATCGACTGCCTCAGCTTCATTATCATAGAAAAGTGCATGACTACCGCCCTCGACCATATGAACATCTAAATTCTTGTAATACGGCCTCAATTCTTCGACCACAACCGTCCCTTGGACCTGAACGGCACATTTTTGGGATTGGCGAAAAGAGAGTCGACAAAGTCGATGGTGGTTTTGGCTCTGAGGTTGACGTCGTCGGTGTTGAAGAGGCCCGGGGGAGGAAGCCGAGGACGGTCGAGGTCCCGACTCGGCCCATGATTGGCCCCGATGAAGGCACCCATTAATTGTATCTTAATTTAGTACTTACCAACTGTAACGTCAATCCAATTATAATGTATTAAACCCTTGTAAGCACAGTCAGGTCTAATTCATTAAATATCTACACTTACGAGCAGTCCCTCAACAATGCCATTCCGACCCATCGCTATGCTCGCCAGAGACTGGATTTTGCTGTAACGCCGTACGTTCCTTCGCCTGCTTGTAGGCAATGCGTCAACGTCAAAATGTGCTGGTGGTCAGACGACAGAGACAGAGACACTGAGAACAAAGGAAGAAATGGAGAGAGCCGCTGTGATCGTGGTTGGAATCAAGGCGACAGGGCCACAAGTCCGGCTTGTCTTCTTACCATCATCATCAATTTCTACATGCTCCGTCCTCGATTTTCACCGCAAAATGCTAACTCGGCGCAGCAGTACAGTATCCTCTCAAGACGCTTCGTGCGCTATTTAGAGATAGTGCCTATTAGTACGTAGTAAAAGCATGCGTATGCTGGGGCTTCTCACTGACTTTTTTCCAGCTACAGCAGCTTTGCGCTAGCATCTCTTGGTACCCTGACTCGTAGAACGTACGCCGTTTCTTTCATCGATTGTTGGAGCACGAGCACTGAGCAATGATGGTGAACAGGTTTCGACATTGCTTGCCTTTGGGACTGGCTGTTCGTATTGTTGGATCAAGGTATCAGGGACCTGGCTCCCAAGGGAGACTGGGGGCGACGCTCCAAGCAGCTTTGGGTTGAGGCTATCAATGGGTACGTAGTAAAAACATCCATGTGTCAAGCCTTTTTGCCGACTTTTCCTACCTAGAAAAGTTGATATCTTATTAACCCGACTGGGAGAATGTATATAGGTGCAGGAGGGCGGTCTCAGGTAAGACTTACTTCTTTTATCAGCTGCTGGAACAGAGGCAATGACGATGAACAGGTTTCGACATCGTTGACCTTTCGAACTGCTTGCCTTCTCGCATCATTGGGTCAAAGACATAGTCTTCTTCCTGCATGTCCTCTGGGCGCCGAGGCCCCGATTCTTGAGGGAGGCTGGATACGTCGTTGCTAATCAGCTTTGGTTATCAGCCAACTAGAGGATTTGGAAGCTGGATATCCTTGTGAAACCGATGACTGTGAGGTGTGTGCAGGTTCGCTTTTTTGTTTTTTTGGCTAAATTTCATCAAGAGGCGACTATGGAGCGATCCAGATTCTCTGGGATACCTTCAACATTGCGGTCCTTAATCATCGTCCAGTAACCATCAGCGCAAGCCTATCCCAACGTCATCAACTCATCCCAACGACATTCGGGCATTCCCTGCGCTACTGCGAACGGCAATCGAATGAGAAAGGGAAGACGTGAACAGTCCACCGCGTATCCCTCCCTCTTGCATGTTGCATCTACGACGATCAAGTTGGGTCCTCAAGAAGAATTTCACTAGCCAACCCCACGAGAAGCTTGTCTGTGCTCTTCAGGATATGCTTTTCTCGGTATCAGGTCGGGTAAGTGCCCTACTTTCGAAATGTGCTAGTGGTCATAACGAAACCTTCAGACATATGTGTTCTGTTGCATAGTGAGACTCTAGTCGAACGGTGAACCTACGCTGGAGTATCAACATCGAACTTGATCAAACCCAGGAGCTTCGTTCACTTTCCTCGCCTGTTCACCTTCTCAAACTCGACACAGTATATCCACAATTTTCTGCAGGTCACTCCGTCCTCGTTTGATGATCTTCTCTGACCAGCATCAAAGTCATTTTTCATTTACTGACTCGAGGCGGATAGCCTTCAGAGCCTGTGCGAAACTCGTCCCATGCTGCACGCGATCTTCAATTCACCAAGGAGAGAGAGCGGACTCAAAACGAGATTGCACAGTATTGCGCTGCGGATATACCCCAAATCAATTTGAAATATCACGATATCTCTGCGATGACAACGAAGACGATTTCCCGCTCTTTGTCCCGCCTTCCTTTCCCGGTGCTTTTAATTTTAGCACAGGTAGCATCAGGATACATATAGCTAAGACTCCTTCCGTCTGCAAGGACAGCATCGGGCATTACGGCGGCCATATGTAGTGTGAGCTCAAATTTTCTTCATGGCATACCGACGCGTTCTTAACGTTTCTTAGATAAAATAGCGAAAATACGAGAGAAATGGTCAAAAAGCAGGTAGATTGTTGTTGGGATGAAAATACGCGAGGAAGAAGGTACATCTAAACGCCTGCTGTACATATACGTTATAGCATGATCAAAGGAGGCTCTTGCATTTTTCAAAGTGCCTGCAAAGATAATCTGCCCTCCTATATCGACGACCACAGAAGGGACACAATGAATGAGCGTCAGAATGTTTCTCCCTGAAATGCTGCTCATAAGACTTTCCCTTCACTTCACTCCCCGGCTGGCACTTGCTCGCTTCATGTGATTTCCTAGCGCATACAACCTTCTCCATAGTGGTGATATTCGGGTGGTAATATTCGAGGTGCATCTTGATGGCGTCTCCTCTGAAAGTATTCTGCCCAGACATGCAGTCGGCGATGGGACAGTAGTGGTAGCTTTCATCGACCCAAGAGTAATAATAGAAATCCTGATACGGGATGCTGTGTCTCTGAGCAATTTCGTGTGCCATTTTATGGGTAAATTGTTTCTTCTCGTACCCGAGAGGGCTGTAAAGTATTCAATTAGCGAAATTATAACAACCGACAGATGCATACCAAAGCATAGGACGACGGGTTGTATGGATAGCTCTGCACTATCAGTCAGTCAAAGATGGGAC
This sequence comes from Desarmillaria tabescens, assembly GCF_030435595.1. Taxonomy (NCBI): domain Eukaryota; kingdom Fungi; phylum Basidiomycota; class Agaricomycetes; order Agaricales; family Physalacriaceae; genus Desarmillaria; species Desarmillaria tabescens. The sequence goes on along the minus strand of NW_026848670.1, from coordinate 4,368 downwards.
TGAGTACAAGGCTGCGTACACTGTTCCGAAATCTCCGCCAGCATCGCACGGGATCGATTGCACTGCCGAATACAGGAGAGCGTCGTCTCTGTTATCACCGAGTCAATCCTAAAGCTGTCAAAGAATAGCCAGGAACGCCTCACGAAGGGGTAGATATTACCGGCCCCGGAGGTGGCGCCATTCGGGCGAGACCGTGAGACTGGAAACCCTTCAGGGTTATTAGTTCGGGCATACCCCAGTGAGGACTAGGACTAAAATGGAAAAATATGTGTTAAAAGTCGACGTACGAGTAGAAGCACCTACGGAAAAGAAGCCTTAGCTGTACCATTGTTGATTACGCTAGTGTCAGCGGGGTGAATCGCCATAGTGGTACTAGCATCGCCATGGGGGGCATAGTAGTAAGCATCATTATCACTGCTGCACATATAATTTTGTTGAGTCGAAGAAATGACCAGGCCAGTATGTATTACCTTTGCGTCAGCATCCTTAATCCTTGCGGAAAGCCATCGGCCAAACGATGGGTGGCTCGTTGCCCAGCCACCATCGGTCCGTCGTCCCATAGACCATGATCGTTCTGAATGTCCAAGATCGAGTTCTCGGCAGAAGTAGTATGTATAGCTTCACTCATCGAGATTCCACTAGGGTGTTAAGGCTTATGAGGACATCGACGAGTTTAGTAGGAGAAAAGGGCGCACCTGCTGCTATCCCCGTCAACCATTAACGAAAGCCGATCCGTAGTTTCCGAGACGAAGGTAGAGAACAAGATGGGGGGCTTGTGTACAAAGTCGTTGTCTTTAATATTCTTACCAGTGCCTGATTGACTGAATACGTCTTCCACGAACGAAGCAACATTGTGGATGAGTTTTTCTTCTATTTTGCAGAGAGCAGAGGGTCATCAGGGATCTGAGTCGACAGCTTCTCGGGCTAAGTTGAACGCGGCATTTGGAGATCAGCAGTATTGCAGCAATGTCCGGAGTATCCGAGCCCGATTTGTTTCGCAGTGCAGATACGGAACCGAAGACAAGACAGCGATGAAAGAGGAACCTGTTCGAGGTTCGCGAGTGATCCTACAAGATCCGGCTCATTCTGAGATATTGAGGTGCCCTAGAAAGATTCGGTATGATACACCTTGGATAACGCGGCGATGTTAAAACTGTGGACGGCGAGGGGAAGGCGAGACCCGTGAATCATTGTAAATTTACTCGAAACAGTCGCACCATCTAGCAAACATTAAAAGTTGCGTTATAAACCGGCCTAATCTGGTCCATGAAGATAAACAAGCGAGCAAAAGTCGTTGTAGTTATGACGTACTTCACTGTCCACAATCCACGGACGTCGGACTGGCAAACCAGTCATCGGACTTCTCGATTGACTAATAACATGCAACCAGATAACCGTCATACCCGAATTTGCGACACTTCATTAACACAAACGCCGAAAAAATCTCTGGACAAAGATGTAGTAGGCCTCCGAGGGGTTATCTACAAAAAGTGGTTCATTAGAACAGGCATAAATAAGCAAGAGTGCTCATGCTGCTGGCAAAAAGAGTCGCTGATGTGTTTTCCTGTATAAACGCGCAGATGTGTGCCGAGAGGAAGGAGACTCGGCATTCCACGGGAATGGAAAGAGACGTTGTAAATTTTGCCCCGTTCGATAGTGCTGGAGAACCTTGAAGGTCAGATTGGCATCCGGGAGCTCGTCGCTGGCGTATTCCTTGCTTTGATAGAAAGAGGGTTTCATCGATCCGCTTCAAGGACGCAGGAGCGAAATCATCGCCCTAATTCAAACAGCGTTGTTAAGGCTTTCCTAGGCACGCCACACGAAAGATGGTCCCTGAAGCCTGAATGCCTAACCGGTCTGGTGCTAGGCGCATGGGTTGAAGAGCGGAGAACACACATGACACTAATGTTCCCGAACTTGGGAAACAATCTCGACGGTCTGGAATTTGCACCAATGAGAGTGTCAAGAGAAGAGAGTCTCAGGAAGTAGAGAAAGAGATGTATGCTCATACCACTTTACGTATAGGAGAGTTGGGCCAGACTTGTGACAGCATCTCCAATCTATATCGGGAGCCCAAAGCTCATGAAAGAGGTAGGTCACTTAATTCAGTTTACTGGCTTCGATAGGAACTGTTAAGGATCTTATAGTATGTTAAAACCCAAGTATCTCCTTCTGCGAAATTTGATTAATGAATAACGTCTCCGTGAAGGCACCGCAACTCACAATGTCCCGAGTCCGAAGTGTACTCATCAGATACGCCGTAAATGTCCTTTGTTTATGCTTGCAACTCTCCTGTCAATAAAAGATATACATCTATCCTCGACGGACCATAGAATGAGAGTCAGTTTTAGCAGGACAAATGGAATAACGATGACATATCATAGGCCTTTCCTCAGCTGAACATACCAAGCCGCACGGCTTCGATCAGATGCTGAACACATCGATAAGGGCTGTTCTAAGACCTGAGGAGAGGTGGATAGTAAACATTATAAAGCTCATAGGTGAAGGACTGAGGAGACGTACCAGCAATCAACAATAGATAAGGATAATCCTCGACTGCGAGATGGATCGTAAACTGTTATAACAAACAATGTAGCAGTCTGCACGCAGTTTCACGAGAGAGTCTGCATGAAGTCATCGCATGGAGCCGCCGAGGTTACAACGACGACGATTGATTAAGTCCAAGATCTGGAACACTTGGTGTCCATCCAAATACTTGGAATAACAGTGAAGGCGCGATACCATGAGAAAAAATGTTTCTGCTCGTTGATGCAGAAGTTATGCAGATATTGAGACAGTCGGAGGACAGAGTTACAGGGAGGATGATCGCAAAAAAGAGCAGGCAATCGTCGACGCTGAGCATCAGTATCTTGCTGTAATATCGCTCTATGTCTTATAAGTATCGCAGTGTACTTTTCGGCATGTAATGCACAAGAACACGACAATGTCGATCCAGCCGACGCGCTATGATGGTAATCCGTAAAATGGCAGAGCGACGAGCCTCCCTATAAAATTTCAAGCGGAGTCTCAAGAGGTCCAGCTTTTGGACCAGTATACCCCTGCCGCCCTGGGTTCCAGGCTACGACGACGACGATTTGGCTGCCGAGATCATTGACATTTGAATGTTTCTTCTTCATACTGGGATGGGAAATTGCTCTCTTTTTCTCTTCCCCCCCCCACCTCGTTGCCGAGGCTTCTCACTTCCTTCCTTCTATCCCTTGCCTGCAACTTAGTGACTGGCAGGGCGAAGACGAGGATTTTCGCCATATGCATGCATGTACGCGACGTCCCAGTCGTTATGGAACGTGCTTGTGTCCTAAACATCCTTCTGTGGCTACCCAATGTTAATGTCAATGCTGTATTCTGATCCCCTTTGTTTGCAAGGAATGACCTTAGGCGTTAGCACCAGGTAGTCACAAGATTCCGCCGAGTCCAAGTCGCCCTCAAGGCCAGTGTTACTGCTACCACTGTGTCGATCTTTTTCTTCATTCGCTTTTCCTCATGTGCTGATGAACGAGCGCCACTTGATAGACCGAGTTTACGTACCTTCTACCTGTGGGAATCTACCGCCTAATCATCAATTGTGGTCTGCGGAATCCAAGGACAGCTCTATTTTCTCTGATAATTCAGACACCTATTGTTCATTTGGGGTTGACTGATCAACGCAATATAGTATGTTCTTCCCAGCGTATGGGTGGCTGTAGGACAACATTGCGAAATTAACTCGTTTCGCAAAGCTGTCGTACATCGGAAGCAATGCGATCAAATTTCCCCACACAACATTGTCGACCTTTCATATAAGCTTCCTACTACCTCCTTTCATCAACCGACAACTTTGCATGTTGCCGTCTTGCAACTTCTTACAACCTCCGGCGCCCAAAGTTGTCTGCGAAGACCATTCCGTCAACCCGCAGGACCATGTTCCTTCTGAAAAGTACAGTTCGCCGTCGCTTTGGAGCATTGTTTCGTATTTACACTCACATTCAGTGACCGCACCCAATACGCATCCAATATTGATGATCGTGCCTCCAGCGAGGGCAGAGGGGATACATCCAATTCTAAGTGAGATTTGATAGATTATGTGACGTTGGTGGTTCCTGATAGAACTGCCGCAGCACCTCGGTTTCCGGTAATTTGGACGATTTGACGCGGCCTGAAAAGCCATTGACACGGTCAGTACCAGTTTTTTTCCGCTGTATATTTGTAACAGCTTATAATTTTGTTTCAAGACCTTATGGGTATCGGGTAGTCAGACCCAATTCACAGGTCCCCGACGATTGGTCGAAGAAGTCAACTCTTGACGCTAGATATGCATTTTGGTATGAGCGCGAACCCACTAAGGAATTTCGACTCGAATGCCCTCTCTCC
>NW_026848669.1:0-26307 GCF_030435595.1 Desarmillaria tabescens | reverse complement strand
GCCCTTTCTATGTGCAGGTGGATGTCATGAATATTTATCTGTAGTCTCTGCTGACTCCTTCACCTGTCAGTGGATCATTTACCATTCATAATTTGTCTGTCACTCAGGAGCACTCTCTTCACATAGCACCCTGGGACCATGGGTCATCTGAATATTATACAAGAATACAGCAGATAATGGTGTACTCATGGTTGCACAAGCTTCACAACTGTCATTGTCCTCTTCTCAGGACATAAGGGGCCTTGATCATAGGATGCATGGCTAAAATACATTGGAGGTTGGTGTGGCATAACAGATGAACTGGCAATATACTGACCAAAGTTCAGTGTGTCAAGACTGGTCCTTCTACCTTCATATAAGACCATGTTATGACCCCTTCCAGTTACTGGATACATTTATGGCAGACAGCGAATATGTTGCTCTGTCACTAACAATCTGTGAACCCCATGTTGATTCACAATCCAACACATTGTCCTTGCCTGTCATTCATTGGTTTTGTGACTCAAGTCTATCCAATGAAATATCTGTGAAGAAGTGGAAGCTCTTTTTGGAATTCAAATCCATTTTGGCCTACTCCACATGCATACTCCATATCAGAAAAAGCATTTTCAACAACTGTTGAAATAAATACCATGTGTGGGTTCAACCCTGCTCAAAGGTGCAGATATATGCAAATATTTTGATCTCCCTCGCATGGAATCTTCAAGCATCCAATTGAACTCTCTGGTAAGTTGAAGAATTAGTATCTTGGGCTTGTGTACTCTACTAAAGAAAAAGCGCATAGACCATGAGATTGACCAAACCACATTGCCAATTACCGTTTGTGATCGCAAGGACTGCAGACATTACCCCAGTTCATATCCGAGCTGAGAAAGGGCCGTCGGCCTCTCACAACGTCAGAATCGGCTCATTCTAGTACTCATTGCAATTATTATTGCTCTTCTGTCATTGGTTATTCATTTGTCTATGAAGGTATAGAGGAAACAGGTTTTATACCACACTAGCACTGGCCACTTCAATCCACCCAAATCTTGTACTGATAAACCTACCCAAATATACGCTTCCAAATTGTGACCCCGCTCTCCGTCTCTCTTCAGATGCTTGTCCGTCTCCGAGAACCGACTTGTTCTCAATTGCTCTCCGTGACAGGTAAGGCATCACCTAGACAGATCGCTAAATGAATAAATAGTTGATGCATAAACAACTGCATACCTCTGACATAGCACCATACGGAACATATCTGAGCGGTTTGAGTTGATAAGCTTGGCGATGTGTAAAAATAAGAGATTGTTCTCACTTGATGATCATGGGAGTACTCGATCGCGTCCTCTCTACCAAGTAATCAGTCAAAGCATCACCCATACCTAAAAAGATTGATTCGTCATCATCCAACCCCATATAAGAAGTGATGCTTACCAAAAAGTTGCCCAATCGTTAGTCTCTCCGTAACCTCATCACCTAAACTCACAACATCTCCCTCTACACGCTTCGCCAGTCCCCTCCCCACCAACTCCGTTAAAATCAATCACAGCTCGTCCAATTATGTGTCCCGAATAAGATCCCCATCGTCTGAGCCTTCCCTCCTAGATCCTGCTTCAGCTCCCCGATAAGCATCTTTGCGCATTCGTTGTAGCATTTATCCGTTTCCCACTTCTCCGCCCATACAGGCGGGAGAGGATCGGATGATAGCGAGAGGGACGTCTTGCCGGCTTGGAAGGCTTGGTGGGCGGTGGTCTCGTGAGGGTGATAGGCTCCCCGGACTAACTTGACGCCGAGGGAATAGTTTCCGGCCTTGGCATCTTTGAAGGACTGTTCGAGGAAGGATGGGGTCCTTTCATATGCGAGTGAGTCATTGAAATGGCTGGCGACGAGTCATTCATTTGAGATATGCCTGGAAAGTTCCGTATATTAGTGGCTGTACGCTGCTCGATTCTCCCAGTTTGTTGAACTCGCGCATGAGAGCCAGCTGGAGAGCGTCGATGGCGGGTTGGTACCAGCTGGATTATCCATGATGGTCAGAAAATCGTTGTGACGGATGGCGGCGGCAGAACTTGCCTATATTCTGCATCGATGATAATCTTGACACCTCTTTCCTTAGCACGTTTGCAGATTCGATCAAGGTCAGCATGCAGCTCTCGGAGGGATTTGATGTCATCTTCAGTTAGATCGCTCTTGATGGAACCAATCGGAGCGTAGAGAATGTCGAGATCACTAGCGTGAGGGCAACCAGGGAACGGAACGGGAGATTTGGGCCGTGACGCGAGAGCCTTTGAAAAGTGGAGCAGAGAATTGGCGTCTGGAAGTAGCGCGCTCTACATATAATCAGCTAACATTCCACGATATCAAAAAAGTGAACGAACCAGTTTCACTGCCACCCACGTCCTCCGGCCTGCCGCCGCGCCCGCAACGATACCATCCTCGAAATCGGCGGCGACATCAATGCAATGAACCATTTCATTTACTATCCGTTTATGCACAGGCTCCGACACCTTCTTCAGTGACGCCGTTGCCGTCGCCTCGTGCTCGTCAACCTCTACAGAATAAGCAAATATGTTCCCTTGTTAGCGGAGCGAAGATTCTTCAGTAGCGGAAGCGTCTGTAAAGCGGTATCCCCTCCGACAAACTAATCGCCTAGAGTGAATGGAAGGTAAACAATGAAATATAAATCGGCGCTACCTGATTGAAGAAAGTAACCCTAACCAAAGCCTCTGTTACTTGCTTGACACCCGGAATGCTTGGTGAGTACGTCAAGCATTGTGGGGGATAGATCGATCAAGGTCGGGAACGAGCACATCGTGAAGACTATGTAGGACCGGACCAATTCACGCAGTGGTGTCTTCTTGTCTGCAGAATCGTTACTATCGCTATCGGCGTGGATAGAGACGATGATAGGCCCAAGCCGGTGCCAGAATATCCCCCCAGATATCGCACCAATCCTCAAGCGAGAAGTTCTGTGAGGTACCCTAGAGCTGAATAGCCGCCGCCCATTGGGGGCTCCTCGACCTAATGTCGACCCAAAGCGTCGAGTAAAGATACCTAAGGACATTGGGAAACCAATCGCAAGATCCGGAGGGGGTCCAAGGTGATAGTCACTGAGTGAGAAAGGAATGAGTCTGTGCCGCTTATAGCACGGTCATGTTCTACATTCGTTTCAGGAAGCAGAATAATGCCCCTATCTTATCTGACCTCTCGATACGATAGGCCCCGGCAAGGCTCCGCTTCGCTCTTCATTAAGCACGAGGACATCTGTGTATTTTCCAATACCCTTTTTTTATCCTCTAAAGTGACATTTTATTGACCTGGAACATGTAGACACTGACGTACAATTTCATTCATCCAACGGCGTACGCTTCAGACATCTTCCCAACCAAAGCCGCGAAATTTTCGGCCGGAACGAGCATCATTCTTCCTCGAGTGTCAAGTCCGAAAGATTCTTTGTCGCGAGGCTCAGTAGGCGACGTTGAGAAGGTATAGTCAACCGCATGCATAGAGGCCTACGTAATGAAGTGTGATATCGGAACTTATCCTTCGGATTAAGAAGTGGCCTCACCTGCTTGATATATTCATCTTCGGGGTGGAATGGATAAATGCCGTCTGCAGGACGGGCGAATGTCGGAGCCGGAGCTTTTCTCGTCTTCTTCGACTTGTGTGGTTTTGTCTGGGTGGACGATAACATCGTTTCTTCATTTTCCGTGAGATGGTAGGTCCGCGATACGAAGATAAGGTGCGAAAACGTGTACGGCTCGTTCTGCCGCGGTCAGCACAGGAGGCTTAATATGACGACATAAAAGAACACACATCAGCAATCGCCCATTTCAACTCGTCGATCAACATGCGGTACATGGGAGGAATTACTTGGACAGGCATGTTGATGAGCCGTTCGCATAGCACGAAACCAACATGCGACTCTGTTTGTGAAAAGCCCTTGAAGGGTAGCATGGAAAGCTGGGTCTGTCGAGGACTTGTCCAGGAAATAGTGGGCCAGAGCCTTGATAGACGGATGATCCTTTTCCTTCAAAGTCAGGAAAAAATCAACCAGAAACGGTATAGCACGCACCTTGTGTTTATGCATATTCAGCACCGTCAATAACGCGTAAGGATCACTCTCCATTCCATCCGTTTTTATCGTCGTCCCTACCCTGGGCTGGCTCAGTATCAGCTCCGTGAACTGCTGTGTGTGAAAAAGGTCGGCGTCGTCGCGCTGGAAAAGCTGGCCAATGAGCCTCTTCAAGGCATGGTAGTCGACGTTGGGATTCGGGTCGAAAAAGTCAAAGTCGACATCGATCAGGCTCTACTGAGGACGCTGAGTGAGGAAGTTGGCTGTTGGTGGGCAGGAAGAGACCTACGACGTCGGAGTCAGAGTCAGAGTCGTCATTTTTCTTGTCCTGTTTCCGCTTGGACATTGTAGTAAGCAGTTGGATTAGTGAGCAGTAGTTTATAAGCGTTGGATTAGTAACAATTTTTCTGTGGCATTGATCATGTTGGTATTTGTTGTGGTATATGGGTCCACCATGCCGCACAATACAATTTTCCCAAGTAGCTACAGGTAGGTCTTTCCGGGGTATAATAGTAATTAAACAGAGATCCGAGAAAGTGGATAGTTATACTCTACAATTCAATGACTCCTGGGTGTGTAAACCTTCTCGATCTCCATTTCCCCCGTCGTGTCGTTTCCTATCATGTACAAGTAAGTACGGTTCCCAAAGCAACCTCTAAGCCTGCTTCACCTTGGAATTTACACTGGTATCAGAGTCATCATCGAGGTGTGTCATATTCATCATCCGGCGATAGGAATGGCGCGCATTTAAACTGAGCACTATGAGGGTAAAGGCTAATGGAAGAGCCCCACTTACGACGAAGCAGTGCGCTGGAGTACACTGGCAGCATGTTAGAGATTATGCGGGAGACAATCTGGGCAAACTCACGTTTACCCAAGACGATATACCCCAATCCAGGCGACTGTTACAAAGCGTTAGTCTAAGAAAAGCAAAGTCATCAGAATAGAACCTACAAGTATCCTGCATCGTCTGAAACTGCAGCAAACAAGATTAACTGAGATGCGGCTAGCACAACAATTAACATACGCAGATCAGAACCGTAACTGACGCAAGGCTGTGTTCATCCATCCATCAGTCACAGTACGGAAAACCAACCACCGAAACCGTACCTAGTAATCAACCCCGTCTCTGCCCAGAAAAATCTACCATCAGAAAGGCCCCTCGCTAATTCAAGAAACAACATACGCAGTGACCGCAAGAATATCCCATTCAATACTCCTCCCGATCTGTACGTTTCATTAACATCAGTCATCAAGTCCGCGTATATCCCCCGCACGTACGTTTCCATGACCAGCGGCGAAGCCAGCTGGTTGACATGATAGCACAGCGTACAGGCGATCATCAGATCCGCTAGGGCGCCTACGGCGAAGCCAGAGCAGAGGTGAGGAGCCAGTCCCACCGCCGCTGGAATACCATAAACGCAGGTTCCATAGGCACATCACGCACTGCGCGATACCCTAAGAATATCCCTACACTCAGGCGAAAGGCAACGAGCAAGCTCATTACACCGCTAGTGTATTTGCTGCCTGAGAGACGGTAGACGCGGAAACAAAACAAACCCTGTGTGCTCCAATGAGCCGTGACGGAGGATAGTGGATAGAAACAGCGCATACCTGGACTAGGGCCGTCGACAGTGGCTCTACGATGGCCACGGAAGCCAAGAAATAAGAACTTCGCGGCTTGCGGGGGTCTGCGACGTCTGCAATGATGACGGTAAAGTAGTATATCGATAGAAAGGAGCATAGCGAGTGCGCGACTTCCAGAGTCCTGTACGCGAATTAAATCGTGCATTCGATGTACTACGGATCAAACGCACAAAAAGAGTAACCTGTTCGTCTTCAATGACGAGGATGTAACTCGAAATTATGGTGAACTCACGAGAAGTTTGAATACCCAGAGGTCTCTTCCACACCGACGGAAGTAGGTAGTTCCTTGGACTAAAGCGGCGCCCATAAGAATAAGATTGAAGAACACACCAATCTCGAGGGAGCCGACGATCTGATTCGACTGGACCGGGACTTCAATTGGCTGCATAACGAAGGTGGACAGAGAATGAACCCTTGCCACACTTCCGCTGCGCAAACTTTCTTATGTACTATGAAGCTAAGCCATCAGATGACAGCGGTCGTCAGCTTTACTTAGGTCTCGGGCGGGCAGAGCATTGATTTTATTAGCGCTACACTAACAATGAACGGTAATAGAACAGAATACGAACCTGTAAGGGGAAATTGATCAGTCAACAGTTCAATCGTCAGGCAAGATAAATGCAAAGATGTATATGATCAGAGAAGCCGATGTTTTCTTCCCATGATCGTCAACTCAACCCGGCGACCAGGAAGCCATTCCATAACGGAACAGCCACACTCTCGCCCGAAAACCAGCAAGAGGGTCACCGCATTTAGCTTCCGAAAAGGTATTCAAAGAATGGATGAACTTGTTTTCGTCCTCCAAAAAGAAAAAGAGACAGATGAGACACTCACAACATATTCAGGCACCGTTTGACCCGCTGAAGGGAACCTAGTAGATAGACGAAGGTATAGTTAGCAAGGTCCAGAATAGAAGAGTAGAAGAGGTGAGAATCAGAAATATTTTTGGTAAATTGGATGTCCACAAGAGGTTGATTGCTCTCATTCGGAAGCAGAACTGAATATTTCATCACGGAAGAAAGCCGCGACATAAGAAATGGAAACTGACCTATCCGACGGCAGGCAGGGCCTTCATGACATCTCTTACATTAGAATCATGCTAAATCGGCCTCCTTGAAGAATCTATAAGATATTGTTAGCAAACGATGACGAAAAAAGCAGAGATATTAAGGATAAAAAGTTGTTCAGACGAGATAAAACTGTCCTTCATATGCGGTCGGACATATGCTTGTTTAAAAATAGAACATCATGATGAAAGGGAATGCGGTCATCTCGGACTCACCTGTCAGAACTGCCCTGAGGTCCTATCTCACACGCCTATACCGAGGCCATCAGCTCTACGTTCCTCGCCCAAAGAGCAAAAAATTCAGAGGATGGTGTGTTAGCTGAGGGCCCATGTCGTTGTCGCCCGCTAACGCATATCATCCACGCAGTTACTGGATGGAAATGAACTTACGGCCTATCTGAGAAACAGGGTTAGTAAGGGTACGGTGAGAATGGACGAGTAAAAAGCGTAAATCAGTTGGTGATGCATGTTGCGAGTATGGATCATCGAGAATCGTCACCAACTCGAAAGATGGATAGATATCATCAAAAAAGAGTGTTAGAAAATCAGAAACTTACGATGATTACAGCTCGGGGACGCTGTCCGGTACCACAGATGAGAAACATGAACGTGGGAATGTAAAGCGGAAGAAAAACTTTTTGCGCAGACGAAGGAATTTCAAGCGCCGCTATCGGAAACTAAAACGGACGAGCACAGCCACAAGGACGGGTAAATCCCCACAGAAGGGCGAACAAAATCCATCATAAAAAATATTATGTGCAATACAATCAGTTCTCGTGAGGTTTGCAAATTATATATGAAACTAAAAGGATAAGACACATCTCGAGACAAAGATACAAGTCCAGAACCTAAAATAAAGGCTCCATTGATGATACTCAAATTAGCGACTCGGAGTTGTCGGATTATCCACAGATGACCCAGCCAACTGTGCTGCCAATCCTTCGACAGCTTCGTCTCCCTCCGGAATCCTGTGCTCTTTCCCATCCAAGACGTTCTGTATCAGACTCATCGTACTCTCTAGACTTCTACGCCTGTTACTAGGACTCGTCATCGTCGTACCCAAGCTCGCTTGTCGTCCATGACCTCTCCTAACGGAGCAGCAGTAGGCGATGTCGGTGAGCCAGGTGAGGCCGCCGGTGAATACATAGGTGAGGCCGAGTGGTTGCGCTGATGGGTAGGTGAAATCGTGCCATTGGAAATTGCTGCCTCGATACCCGCGGTGACGCCGTTGGGAGCAACTGGGGTGCTTGGCGTTTCGTCGTGCTCTGAGGGCGTGGTAGGAAGAGAGTTTAAAATGGCCTTGCCTTCCTCTGACTTTGCGTCATAAAGGTCGGGAGGAAGACGTTCGTTCTCAATATCAGACTTCCGCCTGAGTATGGGGCATCAGTTTCGTGGAGATTGAGGATAGCAGAAGACTAACGCGTCGTCGAAGCTACTGATAGCTTCTCTGATACCTTCAGACCCTGATGCAAGCGTCCCGTAGGGGAGAGTGTTCGAGCCAGACACGCTCTTGAGTTCTGAAACCTTTTCAGATTCCTCCCTGAATGAGATATTAATTTAGAAGCAGTGAGAGTCATCTTTGTCCACCCACCGGAGAAGTGCGAATACGCGAGCCATCCGACCAACGGCCATAATCTTGCTCTTGATAGCTCTTCTCCGCTCGACAGAATCTTCAGAGGCGACAGATACCGGGGATATGATTGACTCTTCGTCACTCTCCTCCAATTCTTCCTTTGTGCACGTGTTTAATACAGCAACGAGCATGTCAATAACTGCAAGCGGATTAGATATGCGCACAAGAATCTACAAAAGCGCGCACTCTTTTCACCGACAAACGGTAGACTCCAAGTAAAGACGTCCATAAAGTTTGGCAGCCAGTAAGGATGAGGAGTGCAATTAAATTGCCGGATATTCATAACATTGCTTTCATACTTTAGCACGGCAGCTTTGTTATTGTAGAAATCGAGGTAATTTGGAGCAGAGAAGATGGTCATGACTGATGGGAACCCTGTCGTTTTGGTTTTGCGATACATCCGATACCTACAGAGTATGAGCGTCAGATCGTGTAGGGGAAACTGACAGAGGGAACAAACCCAGCGTCTTGTGCTTCATGTGCCCGAATTATGGATAGCAGATTGTTCCGTTCGAGGAATTGACAGGCGGCGGCATATCTAGACAAGAGTTCACATGAGACACCGAAAATTGGCGGATGGACAGACATACGTAAAGAAATATGAACAACCTCGGACATGGTTGTGGATGAAGCTATCTGATATCTTCTCCGTGCCAAAGTCTTCGACTGGATCAGCCCAAAGAATATCGCACATCAATCCATGTGTAGGCGGTTCTCGGAAACGATCAAGCTATGATGGCACATGAAGACGAGATGTCTGAGACGACAAGAGCAGACTTACAGCACGAATATCATCCAGCGTATTGAGTTCCGGGGACAGACCACCATGAATGCACAAGAACTGTTTGTTCATGATCGCTGCCAGGGGCAATGCACAAAAAGATTCCATGCAGGCGTCATAAATGCGCTCAGAATATTTATGCTTGCACTCGAGCTTGAAGGTGAAGTAGTCGGTAAGGTGCCGACATTCATGATTTCCCCGGAGCAGGAAGAGAGTGTTGGGGTACCATATTTTGAGGGACCAGAGATAGAGAACGCACTGCAGAGATTTGTCGGCCATTACGAGCAGAGCAGGGACGAACATTGCGTACCTCAATGCTAAAATATCCTCTGTCCACGTAGTCCCCCAAGAAGAGATATCGTGTGTCCGCTGGACTGCCTCCAACCTCAAAGAGCTTCATCAAGTCGTACTAGTAGCAGGGCGATGAGCGCTGATCACGATACACAAAGGCGGAACTCACATATTGACCGTGTATATCGCCACAGACTGTCGTCGAGATCCGTCAGTGGTCGAGACCCAGGCAGACGAGCAGCACGCACCAGTTATTGGAGCGTCGACATTGAGGACATTGGGCTCCCTCCGAAGGACATCAGTTCCCTTCTCCAATATCCACATTGCCTGCTCCTCGCTCAGCCGCCCTTCACGATAAAAGTGGTTCTTCAGGAAGGCAACATCAGGTTTTGAGCGATCTCTGCCGCCATTCGCGAAGAACTGCTCTGGCGTAGGGATCTGCATCGCTGGGGCTTGGACCTGGGTGTAACAGAATGAGTGCTGAGCGACAGCGACGACGGCGTCGCCAGGATCATTGGCAGCGGTACGCACATCTTTGATAACCCGCTCCTGAGTGCTGACTATGTTCCCATCGTCCAGCTTGTGTTGGGTAAAGTCGATCTCTGGCAGCGGTCCCTTGTCAGAGATTTGCTCTATCGCCCGCGCCATATGGGTACTCATCGTGCCAGAGGTCGTTACGGCGTCGTGGGCAGAGAAGGAGAAGGTCGAGGTGAGGGTCGAAGAAGAGTCGTGACGCCGGGTGGCGATCCAGATTCAGAGGCAAAGGGCATGGCACAGCTTTGGCTGACAGCTTATTACAGCGTTTAACATCTATCGTGTGCACCTCCATTGCTCAGCAAACTGTGTATAAATTATTGTATCTACAGTTCATTCTACGACCCGAAATATATCGCTAGGACGTGCTTAGCGACATTGAATCCAAGCAGGGATATTATGTACGCTGTGAATAACGGTAATAACGGGGACAGGAGAAGCTCGGACCGAACCAGGAAGGGTAACGCTGTGGAACCGAATGTGAGAAATTCGCACACACAGCAGCGCAATATTCGTAACGAACCATTAAGTCCGAGGTATATCCCATAGGTGTACTGCGCAAAACTGAACAGCAATGATAAGAATAGCGGTAAAAGAAGAACTATAGATACCCACGCAGCAAGGTAGAGCGTGTTGCCAACCCAGAGGCACACCCAATTATCTTTGAGAACGATAGGAAGTAGAAACAGCTGAGCAAGGTAGAGCGCAAGATACAACGGGAAAAAAGCATTCGTATGGACGTCAAATGCGTAGGCCCACTCGACGAAGGAATCTGCCGGTGTCGAATGCGAAGGTGGAGACAGTAATAGTCGATTAGACGTGAACCTAGACGACATCAGCGAAGAAGGGATAATGCATCATCAGACATACCAAAGTAACGTGGCTATTACAACGCCAGTCAACAGATAATCCCGGGCTATCATAAGAAAAGCTAATTGAATGGCTTCGAGAATGGTGTAAGAGTATATGACAGCCCATGCTACAGCAGAAACTAGAAAACAAGTTAAACAAGCCACGGCCGGTTAGCACTCATTAACGCACCACAGAGACATGCGCCAATGAGGACCAATATCGCAGGATCATCTCGCGCCCAAGTATTTTTTGTTTCTGCACCCAATATTCCATAAATACGATAATTGACCAGGTATTGAATGCGTACGTTTGTGAAAGTATACATTCCGGTACCTTGGGATGGATTAGACCATGAATCAGCTGCATACAGACTTCAAGCTCACACTTACACTCTCCGGGGTGCTAGACACAGGTATGTGAGCTGCCAGGCAGCCAGCTCGAAGTCCTACGCCAGTTAGAGTAGAGCACTGCGCACAACGTAGAAAAAGCGGACCATCTGCTGGAACCGGTGCAGTCGCCTGAATATTATGGGGACACGGTGGGATATCGAGCCAGATGGACGGCTAGCAGACGGTCCCTGCTGGTCATTGTATGTAGGGAGGTCCATTGTCAAGCCTTGAGACGGCTAGAAACGGCCTCGTCGAAACAGGCTACAATCTAGTTGAGGCGGAGACTGAAATACCGCCCTAATATTTGGACGGAGTTTGAATAGCTTTCATTACCTCCCATCAAGTACTTACCGCTGAGGCGCTTGATCCTCTCTCTATTCCCGTCTTTGCTATGATGGAACACGACATCGAGGTCGACTATGACTATGCCGACGAGGACGAGACCGGTCTCGCAGACCATTCTCGCAAGTCGTCGCGCCCAGGGGACGTTGACGACGACGAAGACGCCGTCTCTCTGGGGCCCGACGAGGACGAACCTGGCTACTACCACAAGGATTCCTACCAGAATGATTCGTTTCCATCGGGAGATGGAGACATGGCCGACGCCAATGATGATGGCGCTGCTCCAGGCTCGACGCCACATTCAGCCAATCCTTCCCAGCCCAAGCCACAGCCACTAACGAGGGAGAATTCAATGAATTCTCCTAGAAACACTACTTCTCCTCAGCGTTCTCATTCCCATCATCGCATTCATGGTTTACCTCCAAAACCAGTAGTGGCCAACGTCCCTTTCTTGCATCCGTCACACCCGTCGCTCATCGAGGCGACTGCAATGTCGCGTTCCACCACGAAAACTAAAACTTCATCAGGTAACAATGGATTTACGGCAAAACCACCTTCTTCTCTAGATGCGAAGGATTTACCGTTGGACTGGCAAATTCGCAAGTCGCACAACGGTGATATGTATTATTACAATACCAAGACACATGTCTCTACCTGGGAACGACCCGTAAGCCCGTTTCCTTGTCAATGATGCTTTCACTTACAACCTATGTGTTACAGCCGCGAAATGGTTTGCAAGATGACAAAATTTCTCAGCCCCTGCATTTCCCTACTTCCTCAAGCTCTGGGCCCAAAGATCTTTCCTATGAAGATAGGCATTATCGTCCGGGAGAGAACGGCGCACCTCCTGGAGATTCTCGTCCTCCCGTCTTACCTCCGTCAAACAGGAATGGTACTACTGATACATGGTTTGGTAGTGCTGTGGCTCCAAGCTATGACTCTCGCACACCACCCGATTCTCCTCAGCACAGAGACCGATCTAGGTCGCCACCGCCGATGCCACAACGTGGACGTCGTCGGCGCCACCCTAATTACGATGGCGAAGCCGTCGATGGTCGTGGCGACTCTCGTCGTCCAATGACTCCTCCTCGGCGAACTGAAACGGATACTCTTCAAGAGTCTAGGCGACAGCACCGTGTGCACGACTATGAACCACCTCAAGTGCAATCTAAGTTTCCGATGGAGAGGGAAAAACTACCGGCGCGACAAGAGCCCTCCTCACGCAACAGCCGTGGTCATCCGCGAGAGCGGGAGCCTCGTGATTCACATCCTCAAAATACCACTTCCAGTACGTTAATCCGCCTCATCATGCACCCTTCCCCCTTCTCCGTACGCGCATCTGTATGCGCTCGCGTTGTGACCCGCGTGTATGCTGTATTCATGGGTGCGCTGTCATGTTACGCACCGTTCCCGATCCCTTCCCCTCACTCTGCTGTTGCCGACATAAGGACGCTCATCATGGACTCCCTCTGTTTCTTCCCTTTCACCCCCTCTTTTCTCATCATGTATCCATTCCTCATGTATACTTTTTGTTCTCCTATATCCTCCTTCCTTTTAAACAGGACACAGATCGCCGCCGCCTTCGTCGTTTGAAACGCCTCCGCCTTCGCAACGATCATCCAAAAGGGATAGGCCGTCGCGCTTTGGTGGTCCTATAGAGGCAACTCCTGGCCTCACGTCGCTTCCTCCCCCGAGGATTGCTGACCCGCCTGAGCTCGTGCCGTTTTCTAACGGGCCCAAGGGACCACCGAGGCACAGCAGTGCCTCTCGTTCCACTTCGTCACCTCCCGCTACAGAACAACCTAGCTCAGCAGCACGTATGTCAGCCCGCATGTCCACATCTTCTCCTCTCATTTCTCCGTGATAGGACGAAGACCGCCTCTTCCTCCTCAGGAGATGAGTTTCCGCGAAACGTCTACCAAGTCCAAGCTTCCTCCGCCTCCAGCGTCTGCACCACCGACCAGTGAATTACCGCCACTATCGACATGGGTTGAAAGAAATTCAAATCTACCCCCTTCTGGCCGCGTGCGGCTAAACGCAACAGGCAGGTCTCGACGAGTGGGGATGTTTTTGACGATTTGCCTTCGACTTCTCCTTCTTCTAGGGCGCATCCACTTCCTGCAAACGGATATGGTAGAGAAAGTCGGGATAATGCTGTGGAAAATTCTGGTAATCCTTTACCAAAAGGACCTCGAGCGCTACGCCCGCCTACGTCTGAATCTGCTCCTCCTTCGAACCAAGGATGGACCAGGGAACGGTCTCCACCTAGCATGTTTGGTGCTGAAGGTCATATGAGGAGCTTTGAAGACCAGGGCCGAGGATCCATGTATCCTCATCCAATGGAACGGGGACAGGTATGCGCCGACGCATAGGTCGTCTCGAACGTTGACTGATAGTCATTAGGGTCGGCCACCACGTGGTCGCGGGGAGTTTTCTCGGCCTACATTGTCTGGGACTAACAGTCTTCCCCTTGGAAGTAGGAAGAGTCTTGGTGGGCCCCCGCCATCGTCTTCTGGAGGTGATACACCTATGTTATCTGGGAAGTTTTCAGACTCTCGTCCCCCGGATGCCAATAGTGGAGGCCCTCCGACGAGGAAACCAAGGAATTCACTTGGCCCGCCTGATGTTAGTTTGCTCCTCCTTGCCCCTATCATCGTATTAATTTTTGTTACAGTCTCGGATGCACATGGAGATTGACATTAACCCTCGACACAGAGTGTCGGACAATGGTTATCTGCATAGAATGAGAAAAGAAGAGGTACGGTAGTCTGCCTTTGGTATCGAAGATATAGGTTGACGTCGCATAGCCTCGCACTTCACCTCAAGAGCCTCCTCCCAACGTTTGTCTATCGACTAGCTCTTCTCGTATGTAGACACTGACATGCTTTTAGTTCCAACGATACGCTCCAGCACCCCTTCCGCCGTCTTCTGAACGACGAAGCGGAGATAGGAATAGGGATGAGCCTCCTTCTCGCCAGTACTCCCGTAGAGAAAGTTTTAGTACCAGTCCGGCCGATGAACACCGACCAGCGACTCCACCTCCTCTGTCAAGAGAGCCATCACAATCTCACTCATGGGAAGGTTCTAGGCCAGTACGATATGATAAGGAACGAGAGAGTGGTCGAAGAGAACGATTCAGAGACAGAGAGGATCGGGCACCCCCGCCTTCTGTACCGCCTCTTGAAGAGCCTGCACGGAATGGCCTTGAGAGGGAGAGGGAAAGACCTGTCAGCCCTAGTACCTCCCGCCTACCTCCTGGACACGGCCTTCCTAACAAGCCGGAGGGACTACCGCCTCGACCGAGACGCGATGATATGGACGTTGACGACGGTCGGTATCGGAGGGATGGGTTTGAGGAGCGACCGCCACTGAGACGAGGTGGTACGTTACTGTCTCGTCTTGGTGGTGGTGGTGCCATCGAGGCTGGCATGAAAAGAGATAGAGATGAGCTTGGGGACCCTGTTGACGATGATTCGAAGAAGAGACGGAGAGGCCACAAGTCGAGAAGAGGCGGCAACGGTGGTGGTAAGATGAGGGTCTAAGTTTTAAGTTTATAATTGTTCTTGGTCAGGATGTTCTGTGCGCAGTGCACATACAAAATACTATTGGTACATATGAGAGTAGTTTTTTACTTACATTATAGCATATGTTCTTTTGTTGTCAGCATTGCTGAAGGTTCGGTTTAGATCACCAGCTATGAGCTAGTTCTAAGCTAGGCTAGGTGTTGGTACCGGCACAAGGTCCCAACAAGAAACGGCCGGGTCCACAGCCCAAACATGGCAAGCTTGCCATGCGCTGTGGCCACGAAGGCTCGTACCGTTGTGATCACACTGTTGAGTGTGTCGCGCGGAGTAGAGACACGTCGTGGGGAATGTATACAAGGAAATGAATTAAGCCCGATATAAAGGTACAGCACAAAAAATACGGAGAACATCAAATACGTATTTAGCCAACACGCCAATGATTTTCATATCATCTGCTGCGAGAAGAGTGTGAATGATGACCTCGTATCCGGCGGGCACGTAACAGTTGAGCAAAAGACTCGGAGTCAAGTAGAAAAATATCACGGAAAAATTAGCATGCAAATGTGCCAGCGAGTCAGATCCTTCACAATAGAGCAAGATATGGGCTTCGTCTTCGACCTCGGATAGACAATGATGGCACAAACAAGGTGAACGGCAGCCACTGAACAGTCTGAGTGAACGCGCGCAAGGAAATTTATGCATGTGACTAGACAATCGCGGAAGACGACGACCTACAATATCGAACGTTCGGCGAAACTATAATTGGGTCGCTTATTCCTACGTCATGATGAGCTTCAATATTCAACATAAATAGGGCTCCAGTCTTCCGTCTTTTTCCACACAGCCTCCCAGCATTTCTATACTTGCTGTCAAGAACTTGACTAAAAGCGCCAGAGAACGCATGCAATTTCCTTTCGCCATAAGCTAAATCCAGCACAGAGACATGATATATCGAATTTAGTGTCACACAAATCGAGGAGGGGGAAGTTTGCTTTGCAATACGGCTTGAAGAACAGGCAGTCGCACTCGAGCAAAATGATTTTGGCTCGATGTAGCGAGCAGACAAAACTGGCTGAGAAAATGGACATCAACTAGCCCGAGAAGGGCAAGGGTACAACGCTTGTTGTAATGATGCACTAACAAGGATTGTTACTACTGTCTCGGTCGGAACTAAAGCTCATTCGTTCGTCCCGGAAGCGGCCATTCAACCCAAACTCTCCAACGCAGGATCCTGTGACGAACGCTTCAAACTCCGTAAAAATAGGTGGAGGCCGGTCATCATAATATTCGCGTAGCCTCTTCAAACAGGCGGCCCAGGCTGGATCCCGACGGCGAAATAGCGCCAGTTGGCGAAGCGTCTTTCGCTGACCTCGGACAATGAGAGCAGCGCAAGAGGTGAACAAATTCTGCGGCTCATGTAAGATGTCAAGATATTGTTCATATACCTGCTGAGGCAGCCGGCGTCTCGCCGATGCCAGTCCAACGACTATCGATTCCATGATTTCTGGTCTGCCTGACCAATTGAGAGTCGTGAAGAGTTGCTTGTCGACAAAGTGTGCAAATGTATGGTCCATGAATATGATAGATCGGAAAAAGTAGTTGACGAGTTCACATGCAGGATCATCAAGACGTAGTTCATATGGCCAGATCCACGCTTCGCCCTCAAATGCAATCTGGACCAGCCGGGAAGCTAGTTCGGGTGTACACCAATTTTCGCCGAGAAAATCTGGCGAACACGATGTGGATTTGAGGAGACGAAGGAAGACTGCGAGCAGGTTACGCTGATCTCGGAAGGTGGATGAGGAAGGCAAAGAGATCAGTGGATAGAGTGCTTTCAGGATGGCATAACGATTCCTGTCTAAATCAGACGTGGGCGTGTCACTGTTAAGGTCGAACGACTCGGCGTCGATAGCAAAAAATATGGATATTTTTTTCTACAACCCATTCGAGGGCAGTATCATCATTGTCATCGGCGACGACTATCCTTCGAATTTCGGGCCAGCGGACTGTGTTCAGGAGGAAACGGATTCGCGGGTCCAGTTGCGGCTCTGGCCCAGCCTCCGGGTTGGGGTCATCATTCGATACAGCGTCTTCGATTTGCGCTGAGCGTAGGAAGATGGCATTTGCGATAGAGGGGTAGAGAAATTGTTCAATGGCTCCAGTAAGCGTGACACCATCGCGAGGCATATTGTCCCAGACCTCCACCCCGTTCCATTCGAAAGTTATGGGAGGGAAAGTAAAGCCTGAAGCCCAGGCATGTTCTGGGAGATGGAGCAAAAGCAATCGGGCTACGTCGAAGTCGGCGGCATCAAACGGCATAAGTTGCTTGAGCAGATAGGCCCAAACGATAGGTTGTAAGTCAAGAAGTTTATCGTTTGAAGTTAGATTAAACTGAACCAAATCTTTTACTTCATCATGGCAGCCAGTCTGTAGAGAGAGAAGTTCTGCGTAGGTACTAGGGGAGAAACGCTCCTTGATAGAAGCCGGTATAGACAGACGGCTGGACCACTCTGGGAAGCGTAGGAGGGCTCGGATGAGACGATCGATTCGACGTTCTTGAACGTCGTCGTCGTCTTGCGACAAAAGACCCTGAAGCGCCTCGTAGCATATGAAGGAGATCTGATCAATCTCCTGCCGTAAGGTCTTGACGGATGTAAGCGGCAGGGCACCTACTGACTCTACTACAACCGACCATACACTAGGATTGGAAGTCATATGGAACAGCCAAGACATTGCATGGACATCGGTTTCCTCTGAGTTTGACCGTAGAACGCTCGGCTTTGCGGAGCGTGCGAGGTGGAGGTGGAGGTGAAGCCGACCCAGATTCGGAATGCCTGGTGGATGCCAGAGGAGCAGCGACCCACTTGCGAAAGCTGTCGCGAATATTATAGATGTGGGAATAGAAGGGAAACATGTAGTGTGACAAAGGTGTCTTATAAGGGCACTCGAGATACAAGATTGGGAGGAAGTTAGTCACACCATATGCAGCAAATGATATGAATGTGAGAGCTCCGATGACGCACGAAATGGTAACATGTAGTGGGACAATGAATATGACAAGTCCCACTAGAAACAGAGCAAGCGAAGAGCTCATGAGGACAGGAAGTAGGCCAATTATGAAATCCACACGCCACTGTCGCAGCCCCATGTATCGAAAATGGCGCACCCGGCATTTGTCGCGAGGCGTGCCTGAGGGAACGAGCAGGTACTGGTGGATCCACTGTTTCGTCAGAACAGCAAAGAGGGCGGTGCCGAGACTGAGGGCGAGACTAGTGAACCATAACCCATTGACCCATGAGCCGGATGCCGAGGGACGAGATGCGAGGTCTGTAGAAGGGACGTTGTTCACGACGGAACCATTGGCGGCAGCTCGCTGGACGTTGATGAGCTCGATGAGAAGGGATGCAGTGACTGCACTGTAGTCGATCTGTAGGCTCTGTGTTGCTTGGACGAGAAAGGTGGAGACCACTGCCGAGAAAAGTCCAGCCTGCCAGCCAGTCCCTCAGGTCAGCGTAGGACACCCTTTCTTGAAAACTGGTACTGACGAAAACCAGTAGAACATCCAGAGCATCTCTCCATCCTTCCACCATTCCAAGATCCAAGGCGCTGCATTCTTCAAGGTATGTTCTCCATATCTTAGCAGTTGACCCAAGCTCTTCATGTTGCTTATCATCCGGGAATTTGTGCTGGTAATCAAAGGGATCGCTCCCCTTGCTCTCGCCTTCTTGACGTCCATTCTCTTCGTTATCAAATGAGTAGGAAGCGGGTATGACAATAAAAGACACACCATCGAACTGATAACCGGATTGTGGAATACCCATAGTCTTTCGCTTTCCCCGCCTTCGCCGCCGACGCGCCGAAAATGATTTTATATTCTCAGCGTCTGGCTCCGAGTCCTCTGAAATGTCAGAGCCAGAGGATATCGATCTATATTTCTCGTCTTCATCACTTTGCACATTGGGGGATGGAGGATAACTTGGCACAGTGTGAATGGAATGATCACTCTGCGCGCTATGGATCGAAGGCATGAATACCGAGTTCAAATTTTCACGATCTCTGAGTTGTTCTTCTTGTCCTGCTAATATATTCTTATTCAATATCTTCTGACTCTGCCTCTATCGAGGGGACGAGCGCTTGCTTACCGTTGAGCAAAGCAATAATACTGGCAGGTATATAAACCTTAGTGTAGTAGTCAAGCAACAGATATTAGGAGCCTGAAATGGCACCACCGCCACTGTTTCGCTTCTGTGCTTTCTTCAAGTTATTTCCGCGAGAACTTCGAAGGGCACTATAGTTGCGAGTGTTAGCGAGCATACATTGACTACGAGGCAGCAGGCCGACTCAAAAGTTCATTCGCCAAGCATGAACAAACAGCTGCCGGCAGATTCGAATTGCGCCGCTTATCGTCTGTTTTGCAGCTTTTGTTCACCTCTTCTTCAGTTCTTAATGGATTTCTTATTGGCACGAGAATCTGGTGGCGAAAGGCCGTATATAGTGTTTTTTCTGCGTTTCTATGGACGTCGTCAAGTTTATCATTTGCTAGCCTGTCCAGTGAGATGCGGAAGAACCTGGAAGAACGTCAAGTGGAAGCACGGAACGATCGTCTCCTCTTGGGTAATTTCTGCGAGACTCTAATAACCTTGGATAATTCCGCAGAGCTTGCCAGTGATCTCTTTCTTTCGTTCCCATATTCGACGGAATTGAGCATGCGCGGTTATAGTCCTTCGCCGATGCTTTCCCCTTCATTATGGAGTGATACTGTTCCAGAAGCAAACCTTCGGGTGCTCGAGTTTAGTATATTGTACGATCTTCCTGCCCCCAAAGTGGCCTCAGATGAAGTTTATTTCCTCGCCCGTCAACTATCCCATCTACGCCGAATCTGGAAAAAGCTTCTGCGAGTTTATCCCTTAGTACTCAAAGCCGAGCAATTAAACACTATAATCTTCTATGCGACATAGCTACTGGAAGTACGTGCTTCTGGACTACAGAATCAGACTCAATTGCAATTGTACATTTTTCAAAGTACAGGTTTCAAGTGGATGATACTCCCCCGCTCTCTTCTCCACCGGTCTCAGTATCCTCGTTTTCCCCTCCACACCCCATGTCACACGAGCCAACTTCGCCATCTCCATTGGAGTCTTGACCTTCTCCCTCGTCTCCTTCGTATGCTGGATCTCCATCTGTAGGATCAGACAATCCCGGGTCTTCAGTTGGTTCCCTCGTTGGATAAGGGTAGTCCAAAGAATCAGTGGCGTACGGATTCTCTGCAAGATGCCGCCATGTACTTATTAGTATCTCCAGACTCAGAAAGAGTGCCTACCGAGGGTGAGCGAGGGAATTTTCAAAGTGCGTTCTCTTGAAGTGGTTGTTGGCGACTCGCTGGCTGTCCCGGTTCTCGTCGACGTTCGTGTTGTACTACTAAGAGTTCCAGTGGAAGTCGGCGGTGTCGTGGTAATCGCCTTGCTTGTAGTTGTCGGTGCTTGCGTTTTCGTTGTGGTGGGAGTGTTTGGCGTGGTCGCTTTGTTGGTAGTCTTTCCGCCGCCAGATTTCTTCTTTCTCGGGACTAAAGGAGCAGGAGCCGCTGTGGGGTTGAACGTGGTCACCTCCACCGAACGCGTTATCGAACCACCTTCCATCGTACTATTGAGGTCGGCAGTGCCGACCGCGAGGGGTATGCCATGGACGGCCACTAGGAGTGCCAGGACGGTGAGGCAGAGGAGGTTGGAGTTGTTGGGAGTCATTGTTACCCGGGATTGGGCGAGGTGTTAATGTGACCTTGAAAGCAATTGATTCGGTTGACTGTTTATGTAGAGGAAAAGATGGAGAAATACCAGCACAATAGAGATGTTGGAGTGCACCAGGCAAGCGTTCAAGCGACCTGTACGTCCAATCAATGGTGGTAGCGAATAGCCAGAAAGGAAGGGCTTACCAGCGCTCGACTAGTACCAGACAGAGAGGTGGTGTATCACACTGCGAGCACGAAGGTTTATATAGGAAGACCCATACCGATGCTCCCTCTTTAACTGGCGGGTGTAACCATACGACGATCCAATGACGCTGGGAAGCATCCCCCGGGGGGCACCTCTGCGTCCAAGGTGATTGTCGATATGCCCATTTCTTTGGTGACAATTGGCGGGTCGGGAACAGACTTGAACGTGACACACAAATATTAAATGAACAGTATACGGCTTAACGCAGTCGCGTCTGCATAGTTACGGTCCACCATCCGTGTTATAGAATTCATAATGTCGCTGAGGTCGATCTGCCGGAACGGTGCAGTGCCATAGTTCGAGCATATAGTTTCAAAGACCGTAAGGCTCATCCTCGTAGACCCCGGAAGTCGGAACAATATCAGCGGGAATCACCTTGGTACAACGAGAGACGCATGCCGTCTCAGTTGGAACACGGATAGGCTTCCCATGCTTTGGAACAATGCACAGCCCGAACCCGCGTTCATCTCGGTGACCAGTTCTGGTTTGTATTACAAGACCTGTAGACCGGTGAGATAGATTGGGATATCAGAAATCCTTCAACGTATATAAGTATCCTTCAAAGAGTCAACTTTAGGAACAGTCTCAGCAAATATGAAGTCATATAGTTTAGTTTAGCATTACGTACCCAATGGCATAAGAGCTCTGTAACTGTGTGAATATCTTTCTTGAAAGCATCTTCCGCGTCAGGACGATATTCTATTATAGTGAAAAGATCGCTTCATAGGATATGCGACGGCCCTGCACGTCTTGACGTAAGGCGAAAATATTCAAGTCCTTCCATCCGACAAGCAATATCTAACAATCTTACTGCTGGATGAAATTATGATGACTACCTTTGTCATGGTATTCAGCAGGGACGCACCCAGTCACCTCGCTCTAAGCAACGGCCTGAGTCGTTGCCTCTGGCATACTGTCATAAAGCTCTTGATCTTCACGCTTTCCTTCCACCAGGGTAATCCGGCTCCTTGCAGCTATCATGATATCATACATGGCCACCTTGAGGATTCGACCTAGGAGGAAATACCATCAAAGACAAAACGTGTCAGCTGAAATTTCGTACTTCTCATTCTTTCGTTTTCATAGGTGCAGACCCCATAATCAGTATTTCCAGTGAGCCAGACTTCAAAACCTGTACCGAGATTATCGATGAGAACGCCGTCCTGAGTTGGTGCCTGCATCTTCGGAAAAATTGCCATTGGCAACTTTGCTTCGCCATTCGTGGATGTTTCTGCAACGGCCAAGAAAATTGCATCGAAGACCATCCTAGCCCCGCACTGCGACCATTTATCAGGTTCATAACATACACTTATTGGAATTTGGATCGCTCATCCTCATGCTGACATGACGATACATACGTTTCAGTTGCACTTGAAGATCATTGAAACCTGGTTGCGCTGACTGCCGAGCTTTCTAGTTGCCTCGATAATATAGCCTGATTGATAGCTAGACGTTTCCGTTCTATTCACATGTTCGTTAGATCCGTTGTTGATATAGCTGAAACGAGATTTTCTACGAGGCTCGATGCTCAGACCGTAGAAACGCAAAGGGGTACATTATCTTGAAGGGCATACTCTTTTTTTGGCAAAAACAGCTTTCAGTGTGTTGGCATGTTTCATGATACGTTGCATTTCTTCCTCAGTTTCCTCGATCCCTTTGAGTTCTTCTTGAACTGCTCGTAGAATCTAGATACGTCCTGGCCGTTTTCATCTTCGTAAGGTTCACGGGTGAGTCTGACGAGCTCCTTTTTCATTTATGAGTGCAGCTCTGGACATGATGAACTGGAGCCAGGAAGCGAGGGTCCGTTTACTTTAGAAGGCTGGGATCGGATCGGAAGGAAGGAAAGAAAGAATCATTGCCGCGATATTTTAGGAACGCGAAAGGTGCACGTGACTCGTCATGACTTCCCCAGCCTAGCCTAGCCTGGCAAGCCGCTTTATAGATACTCGCGGAACTCGTACCTGTGTATAAAGCCTGGTACCCAGGGCGGGGGGTATACTGGTAGGGTCCGAAAGTTTTTGTGGGCCCCAAGGGCCTCTGTGTTTGGTCATAAATTGAAGCTATATGCATTTCAAGATATCTAGAGTACATACAAAAGTGTCGATCCCTAGAGAGGACGAGAAAATGCGCTGATTTTAATGGTAAAATGGCAGGGCGACGAGATTTCCTCCCTATAAAATTTCAAGCGGAGTCTCAAAATGGCCAACTTTTGGACCCTACCAGTATACCCCCCGCCCTGGGTTCCAGGCTAAGCCTAGCCTGGCAAGCCGTCTTTATTATATACTCGCGGAACTCGTATCTGTATATAAAGCCTGGTACCCGGGGCGGGGATCCATAGAGGATCCCCCAAATCTCAGCGGATTTCAAACTCAGACGTGATCCGGCTGTCCGGCTCACTAATTCATGATGACACATCACCAAATTTCAGGGCTTAGTACTTCGCACCGTCATACCCCAGCATTAAGCGCTCATTGATTAGAACATTGAGTAGCATGAAGTATTTAACTATGGAGGAGTGGCATATATCAGGATTCAGATGTTGTTCAACTGAAGAAAATTCTCTATATGGCTCAAAGCGGATGATGTTGTTGATTATTCTTCCATTAGTGCTTCTGTTTTGCTATGTTATGGGCAACAGATGTCTAGAGCAATAATAACCTCATGAAATGCCTCAAACAAGTGGAACAGTGGTGTAAAGATGATTTGGCGATGCGTCGCGCTAGAGGTACACGGAGCACGTGCCGGCTTATCTCCGGCATCCTTTCGGAGTTGGAAAATCAGCAAGATTGGAGGGTTCCTCTATGGACCCCCGCCCCGGGTACCAGGCTATCCCCAGCCCGAGTAACGCCGAGCTCAGTTCTTGAATCTCTTCAGGGTGCCAATAACTAAGGGCTTAGGCTACAGTTTACTGTGCGATATAGCTAGTACTCGCATTTGTACGATCTCATTTGTACTACGCAATCAGACTATCTTGGGAGTGGGTTACATGGCGTGTCCATAGGTCAAACATGGGCACCATGCTCGCCTTGATCTATGCCCCCCTCCTGTAACGCTGAAGTTATAGGGACTTGTCTGCTACGGTCCTCGAATAGTAGACCGAAGAGTTCAATCATTCGGGGATTGGGATGAACCTGAGATTGACGCTGTTGACAACCACAGCTGATTATATTTCGTCGACCCTATGAGGTGGATACAGATACCGTCTGCCAAACTAAAGAATGATAAATTACTTGAAAAAGTCGGCCAGGTGAACGGTATCAACGGGAGTAAGCATCCGTTTTTTACATTTGTACATCGGGGACATTTCTTCCCACTTCACCTTCTGTTCGCCGCGGCTCTCAAATCTAAAGACCTGATGCCCTTCGCCTGGGTCGATGAGGTTGCCTTTCGCGTCCATCATGTCTGCGACCCAAGATTTCAGCACATCGGAAATATCCCAAAAGGCAACGTCGTCGAAATAACAGTGGATATACCGAGCGTGTAGGAATTCGCTTGCATCCAAGGCCGTTCGGTCTTGTCGATTTCGAAGTTTTACGAGCTCGTGAAGGTCGTCGTAATCCTGTGCCTTTAGCTGGCTGTTGCGTGCCCAGTCAATAATGCATTCGATTTTCATGATTATGAGATCCAAAATGCTCGCATATAAGGTAGAGGTGTTGGACGTCTCTTCGATTGGATGCATGCTGACAGCGACGGGGTGTTCAAGAGGCATCTGTAGGTCGGTAAGTGGAGTTAAATCTCGGCCCTATGAACTGAAAGATGAACTTACTTGGGAGAATGGTCTGAGCTCAATTCGGACCCATGATCGTGGATCTGAATCTACGAATGATCCTCGGTAGATGAGGGTCGTTTGGGAACCCTTGAAGTGCAGATAATACTTCTCGGGATGTTTGGAAAGGAGGAAATCCTTCACCGTTTCGGGGTATGTGATGATAAAATCCAGACCCTAGACCGTGTCGGTGTAGGAATATTACAGTACGTATGACAAACTTACCGAAGTATCGCGAAAGGAGTAGTAAAACTGCTTGCTGGCAGCATGACCGCCGATCAGCTTTACCATGATCGCTTTATCTTTGATGAGAGTCAAGTCGCTGAGAAAATCCTGAGTGATGGATTCGAGTGTCTCGGGTTGATTGTACGAGAAAGAATGCTGGAAATAGAAAATTAGTTTTAACAGAAATACGGAGGGGTGTGATTGGACTGTACGCGATCGAGAATGGTGGAGAGGGCTTGGGGAGAGAAGAGATCTGACATCTTGAAAAAGATGAGTCTGAAAGTCGAAGTCAAAGTCAAAGTCAAAGGGCCGAGTCGAAGAGCTGAAAAATGTCTCCTAGCATTCTAGGTCTCTTTTAAATATCAACCCCTGGAACCCACAGAAGCAAGAACAATGGACGGAAGTTGCTATAACATCACAAAGAAAACCAGCCACAAGCAAACTCGGCATTGTCGGTCTCTAGTGTGTTGTGTATTGTCGGTAGAAAATGGAAGACAAAGTAACTCATCTGATCAATCGACCCTCGTGATGTTATTGGCCGAGGAGGCTTACAATAAGAAGTGCACCAATATCTGGCCCAGGAAGGCAGGCTGAAGCCTAAGAAAAGCGCATATCAGTCATCTATTCATGGAACATTTATAATTGAGAGGATCCTTCTAGTAAGTTGATGGTGACAAGGGGTGCTGTCTAGGATACGCAAGATTTATCCACTAAAGTTACTTGTGAGTGCGCTGAAGGGGAAGCATCGGTACTGTACAAATGTGTCTGTGAATCCATTTCGCCGTTCGGACTTGTTTCGGACCGCTGCAAAAATAACTCTTTGTAACCACGCTATTAACTGGAATAAAATCAATACCAGCTGTAGGGTGAGAAGGAAAGAAGTAGTTTTTATTCATGGTCGGTGGTCCTTTTACTTTTAAGTGGTTGAACGGAAAGAGAAAGGCGCATCGGGATCTGCCGCGATTTGTTGACGTATCGATCAACCATGGCGACCTTTGCCAAGAAATCCTTCAATGCATCTATATATGCTGCCTCAAGGCCAACATATCCCAAGGCTCTGTTCGACTATATCTTCGCATACCACGAATCTGGAATTCTTCCTCACCAACAGTCGGCGTCTTCACCTCGCTACAGGCCACGATGGGACCTTGCTGTTGATCTAGGATGTGGAACAGGTGAATTATCTCTTTTTTTGTTTATGCTGCTTGAC